>NC_060178.1:106339900-106602400 GCF_021184085.1 Oncorhynchus gorbuscha | reverse complement strand
ACTTTCTCTCTCTCTCTCTCTTCTCTCTCTCTTTCTCTCGCACACTTTCTCTTTCTCTCTCTCTCTTTCACACTTTCTCTCTCTCTCTTTCTCTCTCTCTCTTTCTCTCTCTCTCTCTCTTTCTCTCGCACACTTTCTCTTTCTCTCTCTCTCTCTCTCTCTCTCTCTCTCTCTCTCTCTCTCTCTCTCTCTCTCTCTCTCTCTCTCTCTCTCTCTCTCTCTCTCTCTCACACACTTTCTCTTTCTCTCTCTTTTTCAGAGTATTTTGCTTCCCATCTCAACATTCTGTTGTTATTCACTGTTTGTTGCTAGTAACTTTCTGCAGAGTACTGTACAATACAGAACGGTAGAGAGATGGTCGGTTGGGCTTTGTCACGGCTCTTGAGTTCTAAGGGTAATGAAGCGCTTAAGTTACAACCAACCACCAATCATCCATGACGAGCGCATCAACGATGGAAGAAAAAAAACAGTGAGAGAGACATTTGCGTCCTGTTCACCGCACAAAATAATAATTCTGATATGAAAGCATCCCATTAAACCTGCTGTATTTACAGCCATTAGTGGGGAGGTTTTAGTTCTGAAGGGGAACTTTTTCTCTCAAACACCCACAAACCAACAGTGAAACCCAGGCTATCTAAGCATGATTCTCAATCAGAGAAAACTAACGACACCTGCCTCTGATTGAGAACCATACTAGGCCGAAACAGAAACCTAAAACATAGAAACACAAAACATAGATTGCCCACCCCAACTCACACCCTGACCATACTAAACAAAGACAAAACATAGATTGCCCACCCCAACTCACACCCTGACCATACTAAACAAACACAAAACATAGATTGCCCACCCCAACTCACGCCCTGACCATACTAAACAAAGACAAAACATAGATTGCCCACCCCAAATCACGCCCTGACCATACTAAACAAAGACAAAACATAGATTGCCCACCCCAACTCACGCCCTGACCATACTAAACAAAGACAAAACATAGATTGCCCACCCCAAATCACGCCCTGACCATACTAAACAAAGACAAAACATAGATTGCCCACCCCAACTCACGCCCTGACCATACTAACCAAAGACAAAACATAGATTGCCCAACCCAACTCACGCCCTGACCATACTAAACAAAGACAAAACATAGACTGCCCACCCCAACTCACGCCTTGACCATACTAAACAAAGACAAAACAACAGAAAATAAAGGTCAGAACGTGACCCTCTCTCTCTCTGTAAATTTAGATTTAGTTTGTCTCTGTTTTGTCTGAGGCAAAGATACCTCTCTCCCAAGTAGATACAAATTCGTTGCGTTTTAGTTCAGCACATTATCTTTGCTTGTCAAATTATACAAGACATGAATGTAAGTTAACATCTTATGGTTGAGCTACTTTGCAGCAGGATATTGGTAGACTGAGTGTTTCACTGTGGAAAAGACTGTCCTCAAAGTACATCAAGGCTCACTGCTCATGGCACATTAAAACACTGACATTACATTGATTTAAGTGTGTGCGGAGACTATTTTCTACAGATTCATCTCTCAGCTACTGTAGCTACTCTGTCAGGAGTGCACTAGATTTCTCCAGAGTCAAATCAAATCAAATCAAATCAAATTGTGTTTGTCCCCTGTGCCAAATACAACAGGTGTAGACCTTACCGTGAAATGATTACTTACGACCCACCTTACGAACCAACAATGGAGTTATAAGAAAAATAAGAGTGAAGAAAAATAAACTGAAGTATATACAGGGGGTACCGGTACAGAGTCAATGTGCACAGGTTAGTCTAGGCAATTGAGGTAATATGTACATGTAGGTAGGGTATGTAGGTAGGGAGAACATGTAGGTAGGGAGAACATATTCTTATTTACAAACCCTAAACCAAATCAACAAATACATTACTACTAAAACTCTGGGCTGTTCCTGTTCCTGTCAGTTCCCCTCACAGAAAAGTCTGAGTGGGATCCTTGGGATGTTGCAATGTAAAACTGTTCAGGTCAAGGTTAGGGTTAGCTAAGGGTTATGGTTAAGATTAAGGTTAGGATAAGGGTAAGGGTTAAGGTTTAAGGTAGGGGCGTCCCAGGGATCCCACTTAGCATCTACCCCCCACTGTCTGTGGCTTCTCTAAATGCCTGAGACATCTATAGAATATGAACCCGTTTCAAGTGAAATAAGATCAATTGAAGCAGGGTAGAGAAGCGCTTTGAGACGGGGTAGAGATTTCTTCTCCATATCCCTCAGAATACCAGACGAATTACTGAGGTGGGATGGTGCTTCTCTGAAGTCTAGAAATAGATTCCTCTACATTTGTTATTTTCTCTCCTTCCTCCCCTTCTCTTTTTCTCTCCCTCCTGCTTTCCCTCCCTCCTCCCTCTCTCTGTCTCTTCCCTCTTCCCCCCTTTCCTCCCTCTGCCGCTCTCTCTCCGTCCCTCTCTTCCTCCCTCCCTCTCTCTCTCCCTCTCTTCCTCCCTCCCTCTCTCTCTGTCCCTCTCTTCCTCTCTTCCTCTCTTCCCCCCTCCCTCTCTTCTCCTCCTCTCTCATTTTCCCTCTCATATCTGACAGATGACTGGGGATTCTTACTCTTTCTCAAGACATCCAGTGTGTGTGTGTGTGTGTGTGTGTGTGTGTGTGTGTGTGTGTGTGTGTGTGTGTGTGTGTGTGTGTGTGTGTGTGTGTGTGTGTGTGTGTGTGGGAAGATTGGAGAAGCAAGAGGTAGATGTGCAAGTAGGCGATAACGGCATTGCAAGTTGCAGGTTACCGTTTATTGTTACCGTTTATTGTTATTAATCTGTTATTAATCTTTCCCTGGAAGCAGAAATGAGTGATTTCTGGTCCAGCTAGACGGGCCAATTGCAAAGTCAAAATGAGCTATTATCCTAAAAATGTGCTATTTGGGTTAGCTGGTGTCATGTTTATCGGTCAGAACACATAGATAATATTGTTATTAAGATGGGTAAGGGAATTGCTGTTATATTTTCAGAGTATGTAACATCTAGCACACTGAATCAGGTGATTCAATCCCTACTGTCCAGTTATATGGTCAATCCCTGGTTGTCACGCCCTGACCTTAGAGAGCCCTTTTATTCTCTATTTTGGTTAGGTCAGGGAGTGACTAGGGTGGGCAATCTATGTTTTCTATTTCTTTGTTGGCCGGGTATGGTTCCCAATCAGAGGCAGCTGTCTATTTATTTATTTATTTTACCTTTATTTAACCAGGCAAGTCAGTTAAGAACATATTCTTATTTTCAATGACGGCCTGGGAACAGTGGGTTAACTGCCTGTTCAGGGGCAGAACGACAGATTTATACCTTGTCCTCGGGGTTTGAATCAGAGGCTCTAACCACAGCTGTCTATCATTGTCTCTGATTCAGGATCATACTTAGGCAGCCTTTTCCCACCTGTAGTTTGTGGGATCTTGTTTTTGGTACTGTGCTGTTTAGCCCAACTAAACTTTATGTTTCGTTTGTATTTGTTGTTTTTTCAGTGTTCATTGAATAAAGTAAGATGTACGCCTACCACGCTGCACCTTGGTCTGATCCTTCCATCAACGAGCATAACACTGGTCCTATCGCACTGAGAGTACTGTCCAGTTATATGGTCAATCCCTGGTCCTATCACACTTAGAGTACTGTCCGGTTATATTGTCAATCCCTGGTCCTATCACACTTAAGAGTACTGTCCGGTTATATTGTCAATCCCTGGTCCTATCACACTTAGAGTACTGTCCAGCTTTAGTATTGCCAGTGTAACAGTATAGCTTCCGTCCCTCTCCTCGCTCCTCCCTGGGCTCGAACCAGAAACACAACGACAACACAACGACAACAGCCACCCTCAAAGCAGCATTACCCATGCAGAGCAAGGGGAACAACCACAGGCTCAGATCAAGTGACGTTTTAAACGATAACTAGCTAGCCATTTCACTTCAGTTACACCAGCCTCATCTCAGGAGTTGATAGGCTTGAAGTCATAAACAGCGCAATGCTTTACGCACAACGAAGAGCTGCTGGCAAAACGCAGGAAAGTGCTGTGTGAATGAATGTTTACGCACCTGCTTCTGCCTACCACTGCTCAGTCAGATACTTAGATACTTGTATGTTTATATGCTCAGTCAGATTATACGCAACGCAGGACACGCTAGATAATATCTAGTAATATCATCAACTATGTGTAGTTAACTAGTGATTATGATTGATTGATTGTTTTTTATAAGATAAGTTTAATGCTAGCTAGCAACTTACCTTGGCTTACTGCATTCGCGTAACGGCTCCTTGTGGAGTGCAACAAGAGGCAGGTCGTTATTGCGTTGGACTAGTTAACTGTACGGTTGCAAGATTGGTCCCCCGGGCTGACAAGGTGAAAATCTGTATTTCTGCCCCTGAAGGAGGCAGTTAACCCACCGTTCCTAGGCCGTCATTGAAAGTAAAAATGTGTTCTTAACTGACTTGCCTAGCTAAATAAAGATTCAATAAAGGAGTAAAAAAATACCGATTTCCGATTGTTATGAAAACTTGAAATCAGCCCAAATTAATCGACCTCTAGTTTTGACTAGTTAGGGCAAAACAGACCTCTGCAAATAGCTCCAATTACCCCCATGACTCCTATCTAATCCATTCCATATAATCTCCACACACACACACATAAAATATAACTGATACTTAGAGTCACAATCTATATAATATCTTCAAAGTGTATTAGTCTGTATATTAAAGTTTGGCATATTTTAGCCATAATCCATTTCTTCATGGTCCGGTGGCTCACAATGCATCTAATTTCCGCAGCACTCCCTTCCTAAAGCAGTGAACAGTGTTAGCCTGTTTATCTTCCTCAGCACTCCCTTCCTAAAGCAGCGATCAGTATCAGCCTGTTTGTCTTCCTCAGCACTCCCTTCCTAAAGCAGTGATCAGTGTTAGCCTGTTTGTCTTCCTCAGCACTCCCCTCCTAGAGCAGTGAACAGTGTTAGCCTGTTTGTCTCCCTCAGCACTCCCTTCCTAAAGCAGTGAACAGTGTCAGCCTGTTTGTCTTCCTCTGCACTCCCTTCCTAAAGCAGTGATCAGTGTTAGCCTGTTTGTCTTCCTCAGCACTCCCTTCCTAAAGCAGTGAACAGTGTTAGCCTGTTTGTCTTCCTCAGCACTCCCTTCCTAAAGCAGTGAACAGTGTTAGCCTGTTTGTCTTCCTCAGCACTCCCTTCCTAAAGCAGTGAACAGTGTTAGCCTGTTTGTCTTCCTCAGCAATCCCTTCCTAAAGCAGTGAACAGTGTTAGCCTGTTTGTCTTCCTCAGCACTCCTTCCTAAAGCAGTGAACAGTGTCAGCCTGTTTGTCTTCCTCAGCACTCCCTTCCTAAAGCAGTGAACAGTGTTAGCCTGTTTGTCTTCCTCAGCACTCCCTTCCTAAAGCAGTGAACAGTGTTAGCCTGTTTGTCTTCCTCAGCACTCCCTTCCTAAAGCAGTGAACAGTGTTAGCCTGTTTGTCTTCCTCAGCACTCCCTTCCTAAAGCAGTGAACAGTGTTAGCCTGTTTGTCTTCCTCAGCACTCCCTTCCTAAAGCAGTGAACAGTGTTAGCCTGTTTGTCTCCCTCAGCACTCCCTTCCTAAAGCAGTGAACAGTGTTAGCCTGTTTGTCTTCCTCAGCACTCCCTTCCTAAAGCAGTGAACAGTGTTAGCCTGTTTGTCTTCCTCAGCAATCCCTTCCTAAAGCAGTGAACAGTGTTAGCCTGTTTGTCTTCCTCAGCACTCCCTTCCTAAAGCAGTGAACAGTGTTAGCCTGTTTGTCTTCCTCAGCACCCCCTTCCTAAAGCAGTGAACAGTGTTAGCCTGTTTGTCTTCCTCAGCACTCCCTTCCTAAAGCAGTGAACAGTGTTAGCCTGTTTGTCTTCCTCAGCACCCCCTTCCTAAAGCAGTGAACAGTGTTAGCCTGTTTGTCTTCCTCAGCACTCCCTTCCTAAAGCAGTGAACAGTGTTAGCCTGTTTGTCTTCCTCAGAAATCCCTTCCTAAAGCAGTGAACAGTGTTAGCCTGTTTGTCTTCCTCAGCACTCCCTTCCTAAAGCAGTGAACAGTGTTAGCCTGTTTGTCTTCCTCAGCACTCCCTTCCTAAAGCAGTGAACAGTGTTAGCCTGTTTGTCTTCCTGCACTCCCTTCCTAAAGCAGTGAACAGTGTTCCTGTTTGTCTTCCTCAGCACTCCCTTCCTAAAGCAGTGAACAGTGTTAGCCTGTTTGTCTTCCTCAGCAATCCCTTCCTAAAGCAGTGAACAGTGTTAGCCTGTTTGTCTTCCTCAGCAATCCCTTCTAAAGCAGTGAACAGTGTTAGCCTGTTTGTCTTCCTCAGCACCCCCTTCCTAAAGCAGTACAAAACAGTGTTAGCCTGTTTGTCTTCCTCCCACCCCTTCCTAAAGCAGTGAACAGTGTTAGCCTGTTTGTCTTCCTCAGCACTCCTTCCTAAAGCAGTGAACAGTGTTAGCCTGTTTGTCTTCCTCAGCAATCCCTTCCTAAAGCAGTGAACAGTGTTAGCCTGTTTGTCTTCTCAGCACCCCCTTCCTAAAGCAGTGAACAGTGTTAGCCTGTTTGTCTTCCTCAGCACCCCTTCCTAATGCAGTGAACAGTGTTAGCCTGTTTGTCTTCCTCAGTTCTTCCTAAAGCAGTGAACAGTGTTAGTCTGTTTGCTCTGTCACCTTTCAGACAACAGTGCATCTATTCCATATGAATCTACAGCCACTCACTCTGACACTACTTGATATAACTGCAGAGGCAGCAGAACCATGAAATAGCCACAGTTGCTTTAGTTAATAAATATATATTTTGATACCCTCTCTTCTCCTTTCCTCTCCTGTCAGAGTGTGTGATACTGATAGCTGGTGTACAAAACAGAGATTTGGGGTATGAGAGAGAGAGAAAGAGAGAGGGACAAACACCTGCCTGCAAGTGACAGCATTCCCTCCCACATATGCCCCCCTAGGCACAACTATGACAACATAACCAACAAAAACGGGTCACAACTCCTGCAGCTCTGTCGCACGCTGGGTATGTACATAGTCAATGGTAGGCTTTGAGGGGACTCCTATGGTAGGAACACCTATAGCTCATCTCTTGGCAGTAGTACTGTAGACTACTTTATCACTGACCTCAACCCAGAGTCTCTCAGAGCGTTCACAGTCAGCCCACTGACACCCCTATCAGACCACAGCAAAATCACAGTCTACTTGAACAGAGCAATAGTCAATCATGAGGCATCAAAGCCAAAGGAACTGAGTAACATTAAGAAATGCAATAGATGGAAGGAATGCAGTTTGGAAACCTATCAAAAAACAATTAGGCAACAACAAATTCAATCCCTTTTAGACAATTTCCTGGGTAAAACGTTCCGCTGTAATAATGAAGGTGTAAACCTGGCAGTAGAAAATCTTAACAGTATATTTAACCTCTCAGCTTCCCTATCAAATCTAAAAATCTCAAATAGAACACTGAAGAAAATGAACAACAATGACAAATGGTTTGATGAAGAATGCAAAAATCTAAGAATGAAATTGAGAAACCTGTCCAACCAAAAACATAGAGACCCGGAAAACCTGAGTCTACGCCTTCACTATGGTGAATCACTAAAACAATACAGAAATACACTACGGAAAAAGAAGGAACAGCACGTCAGAAACCAGCTCAATGTAATTGAAGAATCCATAGACTTTAACCACTTCTGGGAAAATTGGAAAACACTAAACAAACAACAACACGAAGAATTATCTATCCAAAATGGAGATGTATGGGTAAACCACTTCTCTAATTTTTTTGGCTCCATAACAAAGAATAAAGAGCAAAAACATATACAGGATCAAATACAAATCTTAGAATCAACTATTAAAGACCAGAACCCACTGGATTCTCCAATTACCCTGAATGA
Source organism: Oncorhynchus gorbuscha (assembly GCF_021184085.1). Classification (NCBI taxonomy): domain Eukaryota; kingdom Metazoa; phylum Chordata; class Actinopteri; order Salmoniformes; family Salmonidae; genus Oncorhynchus; species Oncorhynchus gorbuscha. The sequence goes on along the minus strand of NC_060178.1, from coordinate 106,594,507 downwards.
GCTACAGGACAAAATAAAAACCCAAAAGGCCTGTGGTGTTGATGGTAATCCTTAATGAAATGATCAAATATACAGACAACAAATTCCAATTGGCTATACTAAAACTATTTAACATCATCCTTAGCTCTGACATATTCCCCAATATTAAAAACCAAGGACTGATCACCCCAATCCACAAAAGTGGAGACAAATTTGACCCCAATAACTACCGTGGGATATGCATCAACAGCAACCTTGAGAAAATCCTCTGCATTATCATTAACAGCAGACTCGTAGATTTCCTCAATGAAACAATGTACAGAGAAAATGTCAAATCGGCTTTTTACCAAATTACCATACAACAGTCCACGTATTTACCCTGCACACCCTAATTGACAACCAAACAAACCAAAATAAAGGTAAAGTCTTTATTGATCTAAAAAAAGCCTTTGAATCAATTTGGCATGAGGGTCTGCTATACAAATGGATGGAAAGTGGTGTTGGGGGTAAAACATACAACATTCTAAAATCCATGTACACAAACAACAAGTGTGTGGTTAAGATTGGCAAAAAACACACATTTCTTCCCACAGGGCCGTGGGGTGAGACAGGGATGCAGCTTAAGCCCCACCCTCTTCAACATATATATCAACAAATTGGCGAAGGCACTAGAAAAGTCTGTAGCACCCGGCCTCACCCTACTAGAATCTGAAGTCAAATGTCTACTGTTTGCTGATGATCTGGTGCTTCTGTCACCAACCAAGGAGGACCTACAGCAGCACCTAGATCTGCACAGATTCTTCCAGACCTGGGCCCTGACAGTAATCTCAGTAAGAACAACTATGCATAACTTGGCCTAAACATCAGCGCCACAGGTAACTTCCACAAAACTTCCACAAAGCTGTGAACGATCTGAAGGGCAAGAAGGGCATTCTATGCCATCAACAGGTACATAAAATTCAACATACCAATTAGGATCTGGCTAAAAATACTTGAATCAGTCATAGAGCCCATTTCCCTTTATGGTTCTGAGGTCTGGGTTCCACTCACCAACAAAGATTTCACAAAAGGAGACAAACACCAAATTGAGACTCTGCATGCAGAATTCTGCAAAAATATCCTCCGTGTACAACATAAAACACCAAATAATGCAGAGCAGAATTAGGCCGATACCCACTAATGATCCAAATCCAGAAAAGAGACGTTAAATTCTACAACCACGACAAACCTTCCATAACAAAGCCATAACCTACAGAGAGATGAACCTGGAGAAGTCCCCTAAGCAAACTGGTCCTGGGGCTCTGTTCACAAACACAAACACACCCCACAGAGCCATAGATCTTTGGAATTGTTCACCAAAAGCCCTAACAAAAGGAGCTATTTGGACATAGATTATGAACTTTATCGAACAAATCAAACATTTATTGTGGAACTGGGATTCCTGGGAGTACATTCTGATGAAGATCATCAAAGTTAAGTTAATATTTATAATGTTATTTCTGACTTCTGTTGACTGCACAAAAAAATCTGACACAGCGGTTGCATTAAGGAGAAGTTTATCTGAAGTTCCATGTATAATAGTTGTATATTTTATCAATGTTTATTATGAGTATTTCTATAAATTGACGTGGCTCTCTGCAAAATCACTGCATGTTTTGGAACTACTGAAACTAACACAACAATGTAAAATGAGATTTTTGGATATAAATATGCACTTTGTCGAACAAAACATACATGTATTGTGTAACATGAAGTCCTATGAGTGTCATCTGATGAAGCTCATCAAACGTTAGAGATTAATTTTATCTATAATTCTGCTTTTTGTGACTCCTCTCTTTGGCTAGAAAAATGGCTGTGTTTTTCTGTGACTTGGTGGTGAACTAACATAATCGTTTGTGGTGCTTTCGCTGTAAAGCCTTTTTGAAATCAGACGCGGTGGCTGGATTAACGAGAATTTTATCTTTGAAATTGTATAAAATTCTTGTATGCTTGAGGAATTTTAATTATGAGATTTTTGTTGTTTTGAATTTGGCGCCCTGCACATTCCCTGGCTGTTGGCGGGGTGGGACTCTACTGTACCGAATATCCCAGAGAGGTTTTAATGTTCAATGTATGGTTATTTTGACCCTAGGTTATTGTTGTTCCCATTGACAATTTTGATTCTTATTATTTTCATATTGTAAATATCCAAAGTGAGCTTTGGCAGTATGTACATTGTTACGTTATGCCAATAAAGCTAATTGAATTGAATTGAATTGAAATGGGTAAAAGGAAGAGAGAGAGAGAGAGAAAGAGAGAGAGAGTGAGAAAGTGTATCTCAGAGAGAAAGACCAAAAAAGAGAGAGAAAAATAGATAAAAGAAGAGAGAGAAAGTGAGAGATAGGGAGAGTTTAAGTAGGTAGTGCTGAGGGAGGTAGTGGTACAGACCTGGTTTCAGTACATGAAGGGAGGAGGAGACACTATGAAGGAGGTGCGGCCGATCAACCGACCCTCTCTCATCCAGACACACATGACAGACAGGCACAGAGACCAACATCTAGACACACATTACAGACAGGCACAGAGATCAACATGGTCTCATTAGACTACAGTAGGTCCCAGGGCTTTATGCAGAGAGAAGAACATGTTGTCATTAGACTACAGTAGTTCTCAGGGCTTTATGCAGAGAGAAGAACATGTTGTCATTAGACTACAGTAGGTCCCAGGGCTTTATGCAGAGAGAAGAACATGTTCTCATTAGACTACAGTAGGTCCCAGGGCTTTATGCAGAGAGAAGAACATGTTCTCATTAGACTACAGTAGGTCCCAGGGCTTTATGCAGAGAGAAGAACATGTTGTCATTAGACTACAGTAGGTCCCAGGGCTTTATGCAGAGAGAAGAACATGTTCTCATTAGAGTACAGCAGGTCCCAGGGCTTTATGCAGAGAGAAGAACATGTTGTCATTAGACTACAGTAGGTCCCAGGGCTTTATGCAGAGAGAAGAACATGTTGTCATTAGACTACAGTAGGTCCCAGGGCTTTATGCAGAGAGAAGAACATGTTCTCATTAGACTACAGTAGGTCCCAGGGCTTTATGCAGAGAGAAGAACATGTTCTCATTAGAGTACAGTAGGTCCCAGGGCTTTATGCAGAGAGAAGAACATGTTCTCATTAGACTACAGTAGGTCCCAGGGCTTTATGCAGAGAGAAGAACATGTTCTCATTAGACTACAGTAGGTCCCAGGGCTTTATGCAGAGAGAAGAACATGTTCTCATTAGACTACAGTAGGTCCCAGGGCTTTATGCAGAGAGAAGAACATGTTGTCATTAGACTACAGTAGGTCCCAGGGCTTTATGCAGAGAGAAGAACATGTTGTCATTAGACTACAGTAGGTCCCAGGGCTTTATGCAGAGAGAAGAACATGTTCTCATTAGACTACAGTAGGTCCCAGGGCTTTATGCAGAGAGGAACATGTTCTCATTAGAGTACAGCAGGTCCCAGGGCTTTATGCAGAGAGAAGAACATGTTGTCATTAGACTACAGTAGGTCCCAGGGCTTTATGCAGAGAGAAGAACATGTTGTCATTATAGTACAGTAGGTCCCAGGGCTGTATGTCTGTAACTGTGATGTGTTGTGATGTGTTATGCTATTCATTGTTTAGGCCTCTACGTCGAAGAGGGAAATAAAACATCTCAATCACACAGAACTGCTGACATAATAGGCCTTTAACTTTCTGTCTCCCAAGCTGACATGGGTTTACAGCTCTATTTCACATCAAGGTTTCTGCTCTACAGTTCTCCTGTATGTCACATTAGCAGACCAGACACAGAGTCACAGACACAGTCACGGACTGTAAAAAGAGAGTGAGACACAGTAACCCTCACAGACACAGTCACGGACTGTAAAAGAGAGTGAGACACAGTAACCCTCACAGACACAGTCACGGACTGTAAAAGAGAGTGAGACACAGTAACCCTCACAGACACAGTCACGGACTGTAAAAGAGAGTGAGACACAGTAACCCTCACAGACACAGTCACGGACTGTAAAAGAGAGTGAGACACAGTAACCCTCACAGACACAGTCACGGACTGTAAAAGAGAGTGAGACACAGTAACCCTCACAGACACAGCAACGGACTGTCAGTGGTAATCACAGGAAGTGGGGGAGCGGGGAGATCTTATAAGACTGGCTGGGGCCGGAGGTAACAACATTCACAGAAAGCTCATTGCTTGTTCATGGCTGGAAATGTCCCACTGGGCACGGACGTCAATTCAACGTCTATTCTACGTTGGTTCAACGTCATTTCATTGAAATGAAGTGGATAACAACGTTGATTCAACGAGTGTGTGCCCAGTGGCTCTTTGCAATCTGAACTGCATGTACCATAGAGGTAGTTTTTGAAAGTGGGGAGTTGCCATGGCAACGTGATGCTGTGTAGACCAGAGTACTCTCAGCCAACAGCTACCGCTGTGAACCTTCTGCTGTTACTTTCTATCTGACAAGAGAGAAATATAATAGACAGCAACCACAACATTACAATATAAGGGTGAAGGAAACTGCAACATTAAGTGCCTTAATAGGGCGTTGGGCCACCAAGAGCCAGAACAGACAGAATGAGACTTTTCAGATTCTAAGTGTCTGGAACTCTATTGGAGGGATGCAACAATATTCTTCCACCAGAAATTCCATCATTTGGTGTTTTGTTGAAGTTGGTGGGAAACACTGTCTCAGGTGCCACTCCAGAATCTCCCATAAGTGTTCAATTGGGTTGAGGTCTGGTAACAGACAGCAATGACATACATAGTTGTCATGCTCATCAAACCCTTCAGTAACCCCTTGTGCCCTGTGGATGGAGGCAATATCATCCTATGGGGGCATAGCCATGGTAGACAAAAGAATGGCCTGCCCAGCATTTTTATACATGACCCTAAGCATGATGGGATGTTAATTGCTTAATGAACTCAGGAACCACACCTGTGTGGAAGCACCTGCATTCAATACACTTTGTATCCCCTCATTTACTCCAGTGTTTATTTAGTCAGTTACCTGTACATCCACTGGGGAATAATGAAGCTGTTAATCTCTGTCTGTTCCTGTGTCCCAATTATCTGTCATTTCTCCCAAACTGTTGCACTCCTGCCCACACATTTGAAAACATTGGATTGATGTAACCATGTGCTAGAGGCAGTTTTCACACACCATATTTCTTACACCAGTCTTATAGAAAGAATACAATTGTGCCTTGAATTAGTCCTTTTGGAAGTTTTTCTTTGTAAGCCCTTATCAGAACCAGACCCATAGTTCTTTTACCACCTTCCCTATCTAATCCATGAAGGGAAGTGACCAAGTGCACATTTCCGGAAAGAGAACAGCGGATGACTGTCATCTCCCATGAAGGTTACATTTAGTCCCCAATCTAAAGCAGCAGCACATCTCTGTACTGTAACACCTGGGAGCCAACAGACACCTGGACCTCAACACCTTGTCAGTAACTGAACACGCACACACACAGACGCATGCACGCATAATCATGGCACAGTTTCTGAATAATATATGGGACATTTTAAACACATCACATTCATTTCACGCAACCATGAGTTTTGCATAAGGAAGGTAAACTGTATATGGGTTGGATAAGTTGCTTACTTTGTTTGGAAGTGACATCTGAGTCTAATTGGTAGACTATAACACACACATACACACACATCTACAGACGCATCCCCACACACACATACACACACATCTACACACTTTTGGAAAGAACCTGGATTTACCCCTTACAGAGACCTACATTATTTATCAACTTAGTAGACACTCCTTTCTGTATCTGGGGCAATTTACAGTTTCATATTTTCATCCTTGAGACATTTATCCAATGGGATAGGATCAGGACTTTGCAGAGATGCATAGTTACAACAATGGAATAATGACTTAATATAGATACCTGATCCAAACAAAACCAAGTCTGCCAATGATAAGAGAGTGTGTTATCCTCTTTCTATTTGGAAGTTAACTGTAAAAGTATGAAACTTGGGAAAATTCCCAGGAAAGAGTAACAGTGGGTACATTATATCAAGTTGAATACGTAATGAGTGACAAGAACAGAATAACCATCCATATCCGAGTAGAACAATTGTCCAAACCTGTAAACCTGGTCTGACTAGAGAGCATTAGCTAACTGGTTCATATCATTTATATAGAGAGCATTAGCTAACTGGTTTATCATTTATATAGAGCATTAGCTAACTGGTTCATAGCTAATCATTTATATATAGAGCATTAGCTAACTGGTTCATATCATTTATATATAGAGCATTAGCTAACTGGTTCATATCATTTATATATAGAGCATTAGCTAACTGGTTCATATCATTTATATATAGAGCATTAGCTAACTGGTTCATATCATTTATATATAGAGCATTAGCTAACTGGTTCATATCATTTATATATAGAGCATTAGCTAACTGGTTCATATCATTTATATATAGAGCATTAGCTAACTGGTTCATATCATTTATATATAGAGCATTAGCTAACTGGTTCATATCATTTATATATAGAGCATTAGCTAACTGGTTCATATCATTTATATATAGAGCATTAGCTAACTGGTTCATATCATTTATATATAGAGCATTAGCACTGGTTCATATCATTTATATATAGAGCATTAGCTAACTGGTTAGCTAACTATCATTTATATATAGAGCATTAGCTAACTGGTTCATATCATTTTTATATATAGCTAACATTAGCATTTAATGCATTAGTTCATATCATTTATATATAGAGCATTAGCTAACTGGTTCATTAGCTAACTGGTTCATATCATTTATATATAGAGCATTAGCTAACTGGTTCATATCATTTATATATAGAGCATTAGCTAACTGGTTCATATCATTTATATATAGAGCATTAGCTAACTGGTTCATATCATTTATATATAGAGCATTAGCTAACTGGTTCATATCATTTATATATAGAGCATTAGCTAACTGGTTCATATCATTTATATATAGAGCATTAGCTAACTGGTTCATATCATTTATATATAGAGCATTAGCTAACTGGTTCATATCATTTATATATAGAGCATTAGCTAACTGGTTCATATCATTTATATATAGAGCATTAGCTAACTGGTTCATATCATTTATATATAGAGCATTAGCTAACTGGTTCATATCATTTATATATAGAGCATTAGCTAACTGGTTCATATCATTTATATATAGAGCATTAGCTAACTGGTTCATATCATTTATATATAGAGCATTAGCTAACTGGTTCATATCATTTATATAGAGAGCATTAGCTAACTGGTTCATATCATTTATATATAGAGCATTAGCTAACTGGTTCATATCATTTATATATAGAGCATTAGCTAACTGGTTCATATCATTTATATATAGAGCATTAGCTAACTGGTTCATATCATTTATATATAGAGCATTAGCTAACTGGTTCATATCATTTATATATAGAGCATTAGCTAACTGGTTCATATCATTTATATATAGAGCATTAGCTAACTGGTTCATATCATTTATATATAGAGCATTAGCTAACTGGTTCATATCATTTATATATAGAGCATTAGCTAACTGGTTCATATCATTTATATATAGAGCATTAGCTAACTGGTTCATATCATTTATATATAGAGCATTAGCTAACTGGTTCATATCATTTATATATAGAGCATTAGCTAACTGGTTCATATCATTTATATATAGAGCATTAGCTAACTGGTTCATATCATTTATATATAGAGCATTAGCTAACTGGTTCATTATAATTTATTTATATATAGAGCATTAGCTAACTGGTTCATATCATTTATATATAGAGCATTAGCTAACTGGTTCATATCATTTATATATAGAGCATTAGCTAACTGGTTCATATCATTTATATATAGAGCATTAGCTAACTGGTTCATATCATTTATTTATATATAGAGCATTAGCTAACTGGTTCATATCATTTATTTATATAACTGGTTCATATCATTTATATATAGAGCATTAGCTAACTGGTTCATATCATTTATATATAGAGCATTAGCTAACTGGTTCATTAGCTAACTGGTTCATATCATTTATATATAGAGCATTAGCTAACTGGCATTTCATATCATTTATATATAGAGCATTAGCTAACTGGTTCATATCATTTATATATAGAGCATTAGCTAACTGGTTCATATCATTTATATATAGAGCATTAGCTAACTGGTTCATATCATTTATATATAGAGCATTAGCTAACTGGTTCATATCATTTATATATAGAGCATTAGCTAACTGGTTCATATCATTTATATATAGAGCATTAGCTAACTGGTTCATATCATTTATATATAGAGCATTAGCTAACTGGTTCATATCATTTATATATAGAGCATTAGCTAACTGGTTCATATCATTTATATATAGAGCATTAGCTAACTGGTTCATATCATTTATATATAGAGCATTAGCTAACTGGTTCATATCATTTATATATAGAGCATTAGCTAACTGGTTCATATCATTTATATATAGAGCATTAGCTAACTGGTTCATATCATTTATATATAGAGCATTAGCTAACTGGTTCATATCATTTATATATAGAGCATTAGCTAACTGGTTCATATCATTTATATATAGAGCATTAGCTAACTGGTTCATATCATTTATATATAGAGCATTAGCTAACTGGTTCATATCACGCATACAGTGGCAAGAAAAAGTATGTGAACATTTTGGAATTACCTGGATTTCTGCATAAATTTGACATAAAATTTGATCTGATCTTAATCTAAGTCACAACACAGTGTGCTTAAACTAATAACATACAAACTATTGCATTTTCTTGTCTATATTGAATACATAATTTAAACATTCAGTGTAGGTTGGAGTATGTGAACCCCAAGGCTAATGACTTCTCCAAAGCTAATTGGAGTCAGGAGTCCAACCTGGAGTCCAATCAATGAGACGAGATTGGAGATTTTGGGTTAGAGCTGCCCTGACCTATAAAAGAAATCACAAAATTTGAGTTTGCTGTCCACAATAACTTTTGCCTGATGTGAACCATGCCTCGAACAAAAGAGATCTCAGAAGACCTAAGACTAAGAATTGTTGCCTAGCGGTAAGACAAATTATCTATAAATGGAGAAATTTCAACACTGTTGCTACTCTCCCTAAAAGTGGCTGTCCTACAACGATGACTGCAAGAGCACAGCGCAGAATACTCAATGAGGTTAAGAAGAATCCTAGAGTGTCAGCTAAAGACTTGCAGAAATCTCTGAAAGATGCTAACATCTCTGTTGACGAGTCTACGATACGTAAAACACTAAAGAATGGTGTTCATGGGAGGACACCATGGAAGAATCCACTGCTGTCCAAAAACAACATTGTTGCACGTCTGAAGTTTGTAAAAGTGCACCTGGATGTTCCACAGCGCTACTGGCAAAATATTCTGTGTACAGATGAAACTAAAGTTGTGTTGTTTGGAAGGAACACACAACACTGTGTGGAGAAAAAAAGGCACAGCACACCAACATCAAAACCTCATCCTAACTGTAAAGTATGGTGGAGGAAGCCTCATGGTTTGTGGTTGCTTTGCTGCCTCAGGGCCTGGACAGCTTGCTATCACCGACGGAAAATGAATTCCCAAGTTTATCAAGACATTTTGTAGGAGAATGTAAGGCTATGTGTCCGCCAACAGAAGTTAGGTGAGGCAACAGGACAACAACCCAAAAGACAGAAGTAAATCAACAACAGAATGTCTTGAACAGAACAGAACAGAACTGACCTATACCCCGACTGAGATCCTGTGGTGTGTCGACCGAGGTTGTTTCCCCCCTTCCCGGGCGGGTGGAGTTCGACCGAGGGTGTTTCCCCATCCCGGGCGGGTGGAGCTCGGCGGTCGTCGTCACCGAGGTTGTTTCCCCTTCCCGGGCGGGTGGAGCTCGGCGGTCGTCGTCACCGAGGTTGTTTCCCCTTCCCGGGCGGGTGGAGCTCGGCGGTCGTCGTCACCGGCCTATTAGCTGCCACTGATTGTTTTTCCTCCCCCTCCTTGTATGTTTAGTGGTAGCACCTGTTCATGTTTAATTAGTTTGTCTTTATTAGTCAGCCGGCCCGCCTGGTTGTTGTGCGGGATTATTTCATTGTAACCTTCGGCTCTGTTGTAAAGGTACGTGTTAGTGCCTGGTCGTGTATTTTTCCATTTGTATTTTTTGATTACCTGTGTTTTGGGAACGTAACTTTTGTGAACACCCTGTGGTGCGTTGGTGCTATTAAAAGACGCACAGCATTGAACTCTGTCTCCTGCATTTGACTTCACACCCACGACACCCGTCGCATTACATGTGGCATGACCTCAGGAGAGCTGTTCACTGACTGTAATCCAGCCATGGCTTTGAGATGTCTGCCTAGTATTGCCTTTGGGTTTAGACCCACCCCTGCAGAACTGAAGAGAGAACTGAGAGAAGGAATGTTATTTGGGGCTTACCCTGAGCCAACCTAGCTTTCCCCACTACACACTGGAGATTCAAAGCACTTTAAAGGGATAGTTCACCCTAATTACAAAATGACATATTGGTTTCTTTACCCAGAAAGCAGTCTATGGACAAGGATGGAATGCTGTCTTACTTTATCAATAGACTGCTTACAGGGTTAGGAAACCAAAATGTAATTTTGTAATTTGTGTGAACCATCAACGTTGACGGAGACTGTAGAAAATTGCTGGGTAATGGTATTGTGGCTTACTCTTGAGTTCTCACTCCCCACAGAACATGTCCCCACTCTAGATGTAATAGCTTTCTGTATCATGCTGCTTCTCTAGTCATTACACAGGAAATGGAAATGACGTCATAGCCATCACGAAAGGCATTTGTTGCTCACACTCAATCTCCTCGACACTCATTTGATATTGATTGATTTCTATAGCCTTTTCTACAACCTCTGGACTGTGTATTATTCTGTAGTATCTTACATGATTTATCATCCACACCTCTTGTTCTAATAGATAGAAAACCTCATATTCTCCAGACTTTTACTTCGCTTTGTTGTTTTCCCTCCAACAGTTTTCTAATCATAGACCAATCTAATCATAATCCCTAAAACAGCCCAACATCAAGCCACATTTAACACTGCGCAAAAATCTATTATTTAGCCAGAATTCTCAGACGGTGTTCTCTGAATCACAGAATGGCAGTGTGTGTGTGTGTGTGTGTGTGTGTGTGTGTGTGTGTGTGTGTGTGTGTGTGTGTGTGTGTGTGTGTGTGTGTGTGTGTGTGTGTGTGTGTGTGTGTGTGTGTGTGTGTGTGTGTGTGTGTGTGTGTGTGTGTGTGTGTGTGTGTGTGTGTGTGTGTGTCACATTGGGAGAGGTAAACACACGGCTTTAGAATTACTGGATGTGCCTTTTAAAAATGAACAGCCTTTATGTACACTACATCTTCTCTGGAACACTGAAACATACCCACTGATACGTTGAACAGCCTTTATGTACACTACATCTTCTCTGGAACACTGAAACATACCCCCTGATACGTTGAGCAGCCTTTATGTACACTACATCTTCTCTGGAACACTGAAACATACCCACTGATACGTTGAACAGCCTTTATGTACACTACATCTTCTCTGGAACACTGAAACATACCCACTGATACGTTGAACAGCCTTTATGTACACTACATCTTCTCTGGAACACTGAAACATACCCACTGATACGTTGAACAGCCTTTATGTACACTACATCTTCTCTGGAACACTGAAACATACCCCCTGATACGTTGAACAGCCTTTATGTACACTACATCTTCTCTGGAACACTGAAACATACCCCCTGATACGTTGAACAGCCTTTATGTACACTACATCTTCTCTGGAACACTGAAACATACCCACTGATACGTTGAACAGCCTTTATGTACACTACAGGGGCCCATAGGGGCCCACTACAGACCCATAGACACTACAGGAGCCCATAGACACTACAGGGGCCCATAGACTCTACAGACTCATAGACACTACAGACCCATAGGCACCAGCAGGCGAATAAGTCAGACTGCTATATCAAATCAGACTTAATTATAACATAATAACACACAGAAATACGAGCCTTTGGTCATTAATATGGCCGAATCCGGAAACTATCATCTCGAAAACAAAACGTTTATTATTTCAGTGAAATACGGAACCGTTCGGTATTTTATCTAACGGGTGGCATCCATCAGTCTAAATATTCCTGTTACATTTTACAACCTTAAATGTTATGTCATAATTACGTAAAATTATGGCAAATTAGTTCGCAATGAGCCAGGCTGCCCAAACTGTTGCATATACCCTGACTCTGCGTGCAATGAACGCAAGAGAAGTGACACAATTTCACCTGGTTAATATTGCCTGCTAACCTGGATGTCGTTTAGCTAAATATGCAGGTTAAAAAATATGTACTTCTGAGTATTGATTTTAAGAAAGGCATTGGTGTTTATGATTAGGTACAGTCGTCCAACGATTGTTCTTTTTTCACACATGCTCTTTTGTTAATTCATCCCCCTGCGTTGCATCGATTATATGCAACGCAGGACACGCTAGATAAACTAGTAATATCATCAACCATGCGTAGTTAACTAGTGATTATGATTGATTGTTTTTTTTAAGATAAGTTTAATGCTAGCTAGCAACTTACCTTGGCTTACTGCATCCGCGTAACAGGCAGGCTCCTCGTGGAGTGCAACGAGAGGCAGGTGGTTAGAGCTTTGGACTAGTTAACTGGCAGGGTAGCCTAGTGGTTAAGAGTGTTGGACTAGTTAACCGGCATAGTGGTTAGAGCTTTGGACTAGTTAACTGGCAGGGTAGCCTAGTGGTTAAGAGCGTTGGACTAGTAACCGGAAGGTTGCAAGTTCAAACCCCTGAGCTGACAAGGTACAAATCTGTCATTCTGTCCCTGAACAAGGCAGTTAACCCACCATTCCTATGCCGTCATTGAAAATAAGAATGTGTTCTTAACTGACTTGCCTAGTTAAATAAATAAAATAATTGGCCAAATTGGTGTACCAAAAATACAGATTTCCAATTGTTATGAAAACTTGAAATCGGCCTGTACTACAGACACATAGACACTACAGGCCCATAGACACTACCCAACTTTCACCCGTGTGTATTGAAACACCTGTAACCAAACAGCAGCAACCCTACCATTTGTGCTGACTTGCTCATCCAGTACCTCAAACACATATGATGTACACAATACAGGGCTGGCAGGTAGCCTAGTGGTTAGAGCGTTGGGACAGTAACCGAAAGGTTGCTGGATCGAATCCCTGAGCTGACAAGGTCTGTCGTTCTACATCTGAACCAGGTAGGTTCCCAGGTAGGCTGTCATTGTAAATAATAATTTGTTCTTAACTGACTTGCTTAGTTAAAAACATCTTCTTTTTAAATACAGGTACAACACAGTACACAGAGGTGTTGTAATAATGTTGTACAGTACTGTTACAGACAGTCATGGACTGAACAAGATCTATATAATCATCACCCTTCCTCCATTCATCACTAGCCTGGTCCTAGGTCTGTTTGTGCTGTCTTACTATTGTAGTGAGTTGGCAAGACAGCACAAATATATCTGGAACCAGGCTAATGAATGAATCTCTTACTTTCCAATCCAGAAACACAGAGAGACACAGATAGACACAGAGAGACACAGAGCGTTGTGATGTCTGCCCCTGTTGGTTACATCGATCCATTGTGGTCCTAAACAACACCGCTGAGAGCCTGATCACCTCTCCCCCTTATCCATTCACCATTGTGGTCCTGAACAACAACGCTGAGGGCCTGATCACCTCTCCCCTTATCCATTCATCATTGTGGTCCTAAACAACACCGCTGAGAGCCTGATCACCTCTCCCCCTTATCCATTCATCATTGTGGTCCTGAACAACACCGCTGAGAGCCTGATCACCTTTCCCCCTTATCCATTCATCATTGTGGTCCTAAACAACACCGCTGAGAGCCTGATCACCTTTCCCCCTTATCCATTCATCATTGTGGTCCTAAACAACACCGCTGAGAGCCTGATCACCTTTCCCCCTTATCCATTCATCATTGTGGTCCTAAACAACACCGCTGAGAGCCTGATCACCTCTCCCCTTATCCATTCATCATTGTGGTCCTAAACAACACCGCTGAGAGCCTGATCACCTTTCCCCCTTATCCATTCATCATTGTGGTCCCTAAACAACACCGCTGAGAGCCTAATCACCTCTCCCCCTTATCCATTCATCATTGTGGTCCTAAACAACACCGCTGAGAGCCTGATCACCTCTCCCCCTTATCCATTCATCATTGTGGTCCTAAACAACACCGCTGAGAGCCTGATCACCTTTCCCCCTTATCCATTCATCATCGTGGTCCCTAAACAACACCGCTGAGAGCCTAATCACCTCTCCCCCTTATCCATTCATCGATGTGGTTGGTCCTGAACAACACCGCTGAGAGCCTATTCACCTCTCCCCCTTATCTATTCATCATTTTCTTTCTCTGCTCCTCCCTTCATCATCTCCCAGAGACACGCTGTGAGCAGATGAAGGAGGGAGGGATTTAGGGATAAATTGGCAGCATTTCCATTACAAGGAAGAGTGACTGAGGAGGAAGCTCTGCAGCTGGAAGTGTCTGATAAATGTGAGAGTGTATAACCCATTACCATCAAACACTGCCACTTCAAATCTCACATCCCTGCACTGCTGAGAACCACTACAGCTCTATGACAGCTAAGGAAAAGAAGAGACAACACACACACAGAGAGACAGAGACAGAGACAGAGACAGAGACAGAGACAGAGACAGAGACAGAGACAGAGACAGAGACAGAGACAGAGACAGAGACAGAGACAGAGACAGAGAGACAGAGAGACAGAGAGACAGAGAGACAGAGAGACAGAGAGACAGAGAGAGAGAGAGAGAGAGAGAGAGAGAGAGAGAGAGAGAGAGAGAGAGAGAGAGAGAGAGAGAGAGAGAGAGAGAGAGAGAGAGAGAGAGAGAGAGAGAGAGAGAGAGAGAGAGAGAGAGAGAGAGAGAGAGAGAGAGAGAGAGAGAGACAGAGAGAGAGAGGGAGACAGAGAGAGAGAGAGAGAGAGAGAGAGAGAGAGAGAGAGAGAGAGAGAGAGAGAGAGAGAGAGAGAGAGAGAGAGAGAGAGAGAGAAGCAGGGATGCTGTACATGGCTTTTTACCACTGAAGGGCCGTGCCGTGCCAGGCCGTGAATATCACGGTTCCATTTGCCCATTGTCTGCTTGATTCCTGTTCAGCCTAATTTGATATCTGGTACTGACCTCCAACCAAGTAGGCCAGTGGGTGGGGTTACAAATGCCAGTACTCAATGATTGGTCTCACGCAATGATGTCACAGTGTCGCATATGTTGTTATTACTCAAACACGAGTCACTGGCTCCATTTTTATAAGAGAAGGTCAATCTGACTAGGAATGGTCCAGCCACAGATAACTTAGTACAGCTACACTAACCAATAACTCTTAAGCTAAAAACAAATAATGTAAGAAGCAAATTGGTCAGTTGGAGATGTCCAAGCACTCTTGAGTATCTGGGCAGACTCCAGCATCCAGAGGCGACTGGATTCTTCCACCAGGGGTGAAAAGGTCTTCGAAAACATATTGGAGACACTAGCCGAAATGGGAATCCATCAGTCAACAAAACAGTGCATATAAAAATTAAGAAACTCAAGAAAGCAAGAATATAAAAAGATAAAAGACCACAACAACAAAAGTGGATCAGACAGCCAGATAGCCATATTTGAAGCCATGATGACACCAAGTAGCGATGATCAGCACAGTAATACATTGTTTTTAGACAAATTACAATCTAGCTAGCTATCAATGTCTTCAGCGTGTCATATAAAACATCCATGGAAGGCCAACGTCGTGGACTTGGCTACATGTTTGACGTTAGCCGGAGGATTCAACTTTACATTATACAAACAAACATACTAGACATTCCTGAACCTACGGACTCAGAGGAAGCTGCATGCTCGAATAGTGAAACCACAACCCCTGAGCCCTGCACCCCCAGACACCCAGGGTCCATCGACACAATCAATGTTCCTACAACCCCTGAGCCCTGCACCCCCAGACAAGGGTGTTGGTAGAGTTGGGTGATAAAGGGTGTTGGTAGAGTTGGGTACTAAAGGGTGTTGGTAGAGTTGGGTGATAAAGAGTGTTGGTAGAGTTGGGTGCTAAAGGGTGTTGGTAGAGTTGGGTGCTAAAGGGTGTTGGTAGAGTTGGGTGATAAAGGGTGTTGGTAGAGTTGGGTGATAAAGGGTGTTGAGTGCTAAAGGGTGTTGGGTGCTAAAGGGTGTTGGTACAGTTGGGTGCTAAAGGGTTGTTGGTAGAGTTGGGTGCTAAAGGGTTGTTGGTAGAGTTGGGTGCTAAAGGGTTGTTGGTAGAGTTGGGTGCTAAAGGGTTGTTGGTAGAGTTGGGTGCTAAAGGGTGTTGGTAGAGATGGGTGCTAAAGGGTTGTTGGTAGAGGTGGGTGCTAAAGGGTGTTGATAGAGTTGGGTGCTAAAGGGTGTTGGTAGAGTTGGGTGCTAAAGGTGCTAAAGGGTGTTGGTAGAGTTGGGTGCTAAAGGGTGTTGGTAGAGTTGGGTGCCAAAGGTGCTAAAGGGTGTTGGTAGAGTTGGGTGCTAAAGGGTGTTGGTAGAGTTGGGTGCTAAAGGGTGTTGGTAGAGTTGGGTGCCAAAGGTGCTAAAGGGTGTTGGTAGAGTTGGGTGCTAAAGGGTGTTGGTAGAGTTGGGTGCTAAAGGGTGTTGGTAGAGCTGGGTGCCAAAGGTGCTAAAGGGTGTTGGTAGAGTTGGGTGCCAAAGGTGCTAAAGGGTGTTGGTAGAGTTGGGTGCCAAAGGTGCTAAAGGGTGTTGGTAGAGTTGGGTGCTAAAGGGTGTTGGTAGAGTTGGGTGCTAAAGGGTGTTGGTAGAGTTGGGTGCCAAAGGTGCTAAAGGGTGTTGGGTGCTAAAGGGTGTTGGTAGAGTTGGGTGCTAAAGGGTGTTGGTAGAGTTGGGTGCTAAAGGGTGTTGGTAGAGTTGGGTGCTAAAGGGTGTTGGTAGAGTTGGGTGCCAAAGGTGCTAAAGGGTGTTGGGTGCTAAAGGGTGTTGGTAGAGTTGGGTGCTAAAGGGTGTTGGTAGAGTTGGGTGCTAAAGGGAGTTGGTAGAGTTGGGTGCTAAAGGGTGTTGGTAGAGTTGGGTGCTAAAGGTGCTAAAGGGTGTTGGTAAAGTTGGGTGCTAAAGGGTGTTGGTAGAGTTGGGTGCTAAAGGTGCTAAAGGGAGTTGGTAGAGTTGGGTGCTAAAGACTGTTGGTAGAGTTGGGTGCTAAAGGGTGTTGGTAGAGTTGGGTGCTAAAGGGTGTTGGTAGAGCTGGGTGCTAAAGGTGCTAAAGGGAGTTGGTAGAGTTGGGTGCTAAAGAGTGTTGGTAGAGTTGGGTGCTAAAGAGTGTTGGTAGAGTTGGGTGCTAAAGGGTGTTGGTAGAGTTGGGTGCTAAAGGGTGTTGGTAGAGAGGGTGTTGGTAGAGTTGGGTGCTAGAAGGGTGTTGGTAGAGTTGGGTGCTAAAGGGTGTTGGTAGCTAAAGTTGGGTGCTAAAGGTGCTAAAGGGTGTTGGTAGAGTTGGGTGCTAAAGGGTGTTGGTAGAGTTGGGTGCTAAAGGGTGTTGGTAGAGTTGGGTGCTAAAGGTGCTAAAGGGTGTTGGTAGAGTTGGGTGCTAAAGGAAGTTGGTAGAGTTGGGTGCTAAAGGGTGTTGGTAGAGTTGGGTGCTAAAGGTGCTAAAGGGTGTTGGTAAAGTTGGGTGCTAAAGGGTGTTGGTAGAGTTGGGTGCTAAAGGTGCTAAAGGGAGTTGGTAGAGTTGGGTGCTAAAGAGTGTTGGTAGAGTTGGGTGCTAAAGGGTGTTGGTAGAGTTGGGTGCTAAAGGGTGTTGGTAGAGTTGGGTGCTAAAGGTGCTAAAGGGAGTTGGTAGAGTTGGGTGCTAAAGAGTGTTGGTAGCAGGTGTCATTGGGGATCTAGAGAGACTCCAGTGGGGTCGAGCAGGGGTCCAGCAGCAGGTGTCATTGGGGAGCTAAAGAGTAGAGTCCAGTGGGGTCCAGCAGGGGTCCAGTAGCAGGAGTCATTGGGGAGCTAGAGAGACTCCAGTGGGGTCGAGCAGGGGTCCAGCAGCAGGTGTCATTGGGGAGTTAGAGAGACTCCAGTGGGGTCCAGCAGCAGGTGTCATTGGGGAGCTAGAGAGACTCCAGTGGGGTCCAGCAGCAGGTGTCATTGGGGAGCTAGAGAGACTCCAGTGGGGTCCAGCTGGGGTCCAGTAGCAGGTGTCATTGGGGAGCTAGAGAGACTCCAGTGGGGTCCAGCTGGGGTCCAGCAGCAGGTGTCATTGGGGAGCTAGAGAGACTCCAGTGGGGTCGAGCAGGGGTCCAGCAGCAGGTGTCATTGGGGAGCTAGAGAGACTCCAGTGGGGTCCAGCTGGGGTCCAGCAGCAGGTGTCATTGGGGAGCTAGAGAGACTCCAGTGGGGTCGAGCTGGGGTCCAGTAGCAGGAGTCATTGGGGAGCTAGAGAGACTCCAGTGGGGTCGAGCAGGGGTCCAGCAGCAGGTGTCATTGGGGAGCTAGAGAGACTCCAGTGGGGTCCAGCAGCAGGTGTCATTGGGGAGCTAGAGAGACTCCAGTGGGGTCAAGCTGGGGTCCAGTAGCAGAAGTCATTGGGGAGCTAGAGAGACTCCAGTGGGGTCGAGCAGGGGTCCAGCAGCAGGTGTCATTGGGGAGTTAGAGACTCCAGTGGGGTCCAGCAGCAGGTGTCATTGGGGAGCTAGAGAGACTCCAGTGGGGTCGAGCAGGGGTCCAGCAGCAGGTGTCATTGGGGAGCTAGAGAGACTCCAGTGGGGTCCAGCTGGGGTCCAGCAGCAGGTGTCATTGGGGAGCTAGAGAGACTCCAGTGGGGTCGAGCTGGGGTCCAGCAGCAGGTGTCATTGGGGAGCTAGAGAGACTCCAGTGGGGTCAAGCTGGGGTCCAGTAGCAGGAGTCATTGGGGAGCTAGAGAGACTCCAGTGGTGTCCAGCTGGGGTCCAGCAGCAGGTGTCATTGGGGAGCTAGAGAGACACCAGTGGGGTCGAGCAGGGGTCCAGCAGCAGGTGTCATTGGGGAGCTAGAGAGACTCCAGTGGTGTCCAGCAGCAGGTGTCATTGGGGAGCTAGAGAGACTCCAGTGGGGTCAAGCTGGGGTCCAGTAGCAGGTGTCATTGGGGAGCTAGAGAGACTCCAGTGGGGTCGAGCTGGGGTCCAGCAGCAGGTGTTCATTAAAGGGGTTGGTAGAGAGACTCTAAAGGGTGTTGGTAGAGTTGGGTGCTAAAGGGGTGGTAGAGTTGGGTGCCAAAGGTGCTCAGGGTGTTGGGGTGCTAAAGGGTGTTGGTAGAGTTGGGTGCTAAAGGGTGTTGGTAGAGTTGGGTGCTAAAGGAGTTGTAGAGTTGGGAGCTAAAGAGACTCCAGTTGGGTCTAAAGGTGCTAAAGGGGTCCAGTTGGGTGCTAAAGGTGTCATTGGTAGGGCTAAAGTGCTAAAGGAGTTGGTAGAGTTGGGTGCTAAAGACTGTTGGTAGAGTTGGGTGCTAAAGGGTGTTGGTAGAGTTGGGTGCTAAAGGGTGTTGGTAGAGCTGGGTGCTAAAGGTGCTAAAGGAGTTGGTAGAGTTGGGTGCTAAAGAGTGTTGGTAGAGTTGTCATTGGGGAGCTAAAGAGAGACTCCAGTAGAGTTGGGTCCAGGGTGTTGGTAGAGAGCAGGTGTCATTGGGGAGCTAAAGGGAGACTAGAGTGGGGTAAAGCTGGGGTCCAGCAGGGTGTTGGCAGTTGGGTGCTAAAGGGTGGTGCTAAAGGGTGTTGGTAGAGTTGGGTCAGAGTTGGGTTGTTGGGAGCTAAAGGTGCTAAAGGGTGTTGGTAAAGTTGGGTGCTAAAGGGTGTTGGTAGAGTTGGGTGCTAAAGGTGCTAAAGGGAGTTGGTAGAGTTGGGTGCTAAAGAGTGTTGGTAGAGTTGGGTGCTAAAGGGTGTTGGTAGAGTTGGGTGCTAAAGGGTGTTGGTAGAGTTGGGTGCTAAAGGTGCTAAAGGGTGTTGGTAGAGTTGGGTGCTAAAGGGTGTTGGTAGAGTTGGGTGCTAAAGGAAGTTGGTAGAGTTGGGTGCTAAAGGGTGTTGGTAGAGTTGGGTGCTAAAGGTGCTAAAGGGTGTTGGTAAAGTTGGGTGCTAAAGGGTGTTGGTACAGTTGGGTGCTAAAGGTGCTAAAGGGAGTTGGTAGAGTTGGGTGCTAAAGAGTGTTGGTAGCAGGTGTCATTGGGGATCTAGAGAGACTCCAGTGGGGTCGAGCAGGGGTCCAGCAGCAGGTGTCATTGGGGAGCTAGAGAGACTCCAGTGGGGTCCAGCAGGGGTCCAGTAGCAGGAGTCATTGGGGAGCTAGAGAGACTCCAGTGGGGTCGAGCAGGGGTCCAGCAGCAGGTGTCATTGGGGAGTTAGAGAGACTCCAGTGGGGTCCAGCAGCAGGTGTCATTGGGGAGCTAGAGAGACTCCAGTGGGGTCCAGCAGCAGGTGTCATTGGGGAGCTAGAGAGACTCCAGTGGGGTCCAGCTGGGGTCCAGTAGCAGGTGTCATTGGGGAGCTAGAGAGACTCCAGTGGGGTCAGCTGGGGTCCAGCAGCAGGTGTCATTGGGGAGCTAGAGAGACTCCAGTGGGGTCGAGTGGGGTCCAGCAGCAGGTGTCATTGGGGAGCTAGAGAGACTCCAGTGGGGTCCAGCTGGGGTCCAGCAGCAGGTGTCATTGGGGAGCTAGAGAGACTCCAGTGGGGTCGAGCTGGGGTCCAGTAGCAGGTGTCATTGGGGAGCTAGAGAGACTCCAGTGGGGTCGAGCTGGGGTCCAGCAGCAGGTGTCATTGGGGAGCTAGAGAGACTCCAGTGGGGTCCAGCAGCAGGTGTCATTGGGGAGCTAGAGAGACTCCAGTGGGGTCAAGCTGGGGTCCAGTAGCAGGAGTCATTGGGGAGCTAGAGAGACTCCAGTGGGGTCGAGCAGGGGTCCAGCAGCAGGTGTCATTGGGGAGCTAGAGAGACTCCAGGTGGGGTCCAGCAGCAGGTGTCATTGGGGAGCTAGAGAGACTCCAGTGGGGTCGAGCAGGGGTCCAGCAGCAGGTGTCATTGGGGAGCTAGAGAGACTCCAGTGGGGTCCAGCTGGGGTCCAGCAGCAGGTGTCATTGGGGAGCTAGAGAGACTCCAGTGGGGTCGAGCTGGGGTCCAGCAGCAGGTGTCATTGGGGAGCTAGAGAGACTCCAGTGGGGTCAAGCTGGGGTCCAGTAGCAGGAGTCATTGGGGAGCTAGAGAGACTCCAGTGGTGTCCAGCTGGGGTCCAGCAGCAGGTGTCATTGGGGAGCTAGAGAGACACCAGTGGGGTCGAGCAGGGGTCCAGCAGCAGGTGTCATTGGGGAGCTAGAGAGACTCCAGTGGTGTCCAGCAGCAGGTGTCATTGGGGAGCTAGAGAGACTCCAGTGGGGTCAAGCTGGGGTCCAGTAGCAGGTGTCATTGGGGAGCTAGAGAGACTCCAGTGGGGTCGAGCTGGGGTCCAGCAGCAGGTTTCATTGGGGAGCTAGAGAGACTCCAGTGGGGTCCAGCTGGGGTCCAGCAGCAGGTGTTATTGGGGAGCTAGAGAGACTCCAGTGGGGTCGAGCAGGGGTCCAGCAGCAGGTGTCATTGGGGAGCTAGAGAGACTCCAGTGGAGTCCAGCTGGGGTCCAGTAGCAGGTGTCATTGGGGAGCTAGAGAGACTCCAGTGGGGTCAAGCTGGGGTCCAGTAGCAGGTGTCATTGGGGAGCTAGAGAGACTCCAGTGGGGTCCAGCAGCAGGTGTCACTGGGGAGCTAGAGAGACTCCAGTGGGGTCCAGCTGGGGTCCAGCAGCAGGTGTCATTGGGGAGCTAGAGGGTAAGGTGTCATTGGGGAGCTAGAGAGACTCCAGTGGGGTCAAGCTGGGGTCCAGTAGCAGGTGTCATTGGGGAGCTAGAGAGACTCCAGTGGGGTCCAGCAGCAGGTGTCATTGGGTAGCTAGAGAGACTCCAGGGGGGCCCAGCTGCAGGTGTCATTGGGGAGCTAGAGAGACTCCAGTGGGGTCGAGCAGGGGTCCAGCAGCAGGTGTCATTGGGGAGCTAGAGAGACTCCAGTGGGGTCCAGCAGCAGGTGTCATTGGGGAGCTAGAGAGACTCCAGTGGGGTCGAGCAGGGGTCCAGCAGCAGGTGTCATTGGGGAGCTAGAGAGACTCCAGTGGGGTCGAGCTGGGGTCCAGTAGCAGGTGTCATTGGGGAGCTAGAGAGACTCCAGTGGGGTCCAGCAGCAGGTGTCATTGGGGAGCTAGAGAGACTCCAGTGGGGTCGAGCAGGGGTCCAGCAGCAGGTGTCATTGGGGAGCTAGAGAGACTCCAGTGGGGTCGAGCTGGGGTCCAGTAGCAGGTGTCATTGGGGAGCTAGAGAGACTCCAGTGGGGTCGAGCTGGGGTCCAGTAGCAGGTGTCATTGGGGAGCTAGAGAGACTCCAGTGGGGTCAAGCTGGGGTCCAGCAGCAGGTGTCATTGGGGATCTAGAGCAGTGGTTCTTAACCTTGTTGGAGGTACTGAACCCTGCCAGTTTCATATGCGCATTCACCGAACCCTTCTTAACTGGAAAAATTAAATATTATTTTTTCATTCAAACATTGGTATATATTTTACTGGTGCACAAAATGAACCGTGCATCAACATCACTGTGTTCAAAGAACAAAATCATCAAAACATGATTTTCACACAAAAACAAAAACATGATAAGAATATTTACTGCAGTGGTGTGACTTCTGCTGTTGCCTTTCAGAACCAGTTCAGAAATGCAATTGGCAAGTGCCACTCTAATGTCATTTTGGGGTCAACAAAGTTGTTCCTTTTCTTTGTTGGAATGTCCAGCATCCTGAAAAAGGATTGTAGGGAAGATCCGTGGAGACTTTGCAAGCTCATCTAAGTGCGTGCAACATTGCTTGTTTCAGTTTGAATACAGAAAGTCTCCGATTCCAGATACATCTACGATCTTATACACAGTTGTCCAGCAGGGAAAGTTTGAGAAGTTATCTTTCTAGTCGTTTCAACAGCTTTTTTAAAAGCCTTCAGGTTTTCCTCATCATGTTGACACCAGGCCCTGCACATTGAGATGATTGAGAGCTGCGAAGAATTCCAGTGGGGCTAAAATGAGAATGAACTCAGGTTTTGGGGAGCAAACTGATGACAATGTTGGTGCTCTTGCAAAAACAGGGCTCATTGGGGGCAAAAACACGATTCAGACCTGTTTAGAATGGTCCAGTACATCGAATTCAGGCCCATTTCTTTACACAGCTCACTGAAGACTAGTAACATAGTTCACAGCATTCCACTACAATTTTTCATACGTCTGCCAGTTTTGGAGGAGGTTTTGTTCCATGCCTGTTTAGAATACAATGCGTAACAATGATGTGTGGTGCATCGGCTTTCACTAGCGCACCAAAACCAGACTTTCTTCCCAGCATGACTGAGAGCTCTGTCCAGAACAAACTGCAGAAACCATATCCCAGAAAGATTTGTCTTTGAAGAGTCATCCACAAGTTTCTTCAATCGGCTACCTTAGTTGTTGTTGGAGGCTTACAAAATAAAAAATATTTTATCAGTCTTTCTAGCGCACAAATACAACAAGCTGGTTTAGATTAGAAACGTCTGTGGTCTCGTCGAGTTGAAGGCTGAATTTTGCCGGGCTTGAAATCAGATCTGCAACTACACAGCAAGATGTCTTTGCTCATGTCCTCTATTCTAGATGGTGTCATTTGAAAGAGGAATTTGGGATAACAGACTTCAGCCTCTTTTCCCAGCATGATATTCTCCATCTTCAACACAGCTGGTTTTATGAGTGTTTCACCAATGATTTGTGTGGTTTCCCCTGCTTTGCTGTCAGGTGCACATTGTAAGACTAGAGGATCGGTTTGTTGATGGGCAAAGCCAGTGGGAGAACAGGCAGTAGCAGGTTTCATATCTGATAAGCATAATTCCATCTCCATGCAGCAGTGTTCTCTTAGTTTTGCCGGTGCTAGACTAGATTGCTCAACTTGGCAATGCAAATCATACAGTTAGGACGCTGACTCCCATCATGTTCCAGGTGTTATACATGAGAATCCATATTGTTGACAGCAGGTTTCATTTTTTGCTAGTATGAGGTGTCATTAAGAAAGAAATCACAGACGTACCATCACGATAGTGTCAATGACTAACATTTAGCACAGGCCAGCATGTAGCGTGATCACCTGCAGCCAATGATGGCTAACGTGTAGCAGGTGTCATTGGGGAGCATATGAGTCGGATTGACCTCCCCAGAACAACCCCTGAGACTGATAACATTACACAGACAGGTTACCCTGATCTAGAGAGACTCCAGTGGGGTCAAGCTGGGGTCCAGCAGCAGGTGTGATCTACACATCCTCCTCAATCATTTATTTGATCTTGTTGCATAACAGAACAGAACTTTCTACATCAATTGGAACGTCCCTCAACCACCCAACACACACACACTTCTGATATTACAAACACCGCAGGAGGTATGAAGAAGCTTTAGGTGGACATTAGCCCACTGGGCACACACTGGTAATCAACGTTGTTTCAACATCATTTGTCAACATATTGTGATGTGGAATCAACGTGGAAAATACATTGGATTGTAAAGATTGAAATGATGATAAAACAGGTTGTTACATCAATCTAATTTCAACATAATCATCAGAACTATGTATACATTGAAATTGCAAGGAAAATTCCACAGAAATGTAAAAAATATTTTTCATCCTATATTCAATATGTATTGGGTGGCTTAAATGATGTTTAATTTATTATTTCATTCTACATTTTAATTGGACCTTTTTTAAATATTGATAGTAACATTTTATGTTTGAATATATTTTCTACATAGATTCCACGACGTTGCCAAATTACATTGAACCAACATTGATTCAACCAGTGTGTGCCCAGTGGGACATGGTCCACCTCAAAGTGGGAGGTTCCTTAAGCCTTCTCAGTTAGGACACAAGACAAATTCCAGCCTATTAGAATGGCTGCACATACACTATATAACTGATATCCAACCACACAACAAAGCCAACAAACGGAGTCATATACCCAGAAGACTCTCAGCGTGATATGTGCACGCATCTTTAATGGCAATGGGAGGGCTAGGGAGGGAGTTGGACATTTAAGAAGCGTGGCTGTCAAGGGACCATATGGTGTACGACAAGTTCTGACATGTTGACATACTTTGATTTGATGTGATGATGTGAGGCTTCATTAGACAGTCTGTTCCTGTCTGACATTAGAAATATACAGGCCCAGTTCTGGCTGTTTCATTTGTTTCCTATTTGATAAATAATTCAGATTCATGTCATTTTAGCCTCAGCAGGCCACCCATGTTGATGTTGACATGTAGTACAGAACATTACCCTCAATGATAACATAACACAGACATTACCCCCAATGGTAACAGTACACAGACATTACCCCTAATGATAACATTACACAGACATTACCCCTAATGATAACATTACACAGACATTACCCCTAATGATAACATTACACAGACATTACCCCTAATGATAACATTACACAGACATTACCCCTAATGATAACATTACACAGACATTACCCCTAATGATAACATTATACAGACATTAAACCTAATGATAACATTACAGACATTACCCCCAATGGTAACATTACACGGACATTACCCCTAATGGTAACAGTACAGACATTACACCTAATGGTAACATAACATAGACATTACCCCCAATGATAACATAACACAGACATTACCCCTAATGATAACATAACACAGACATTACCCCCAATGGTAACATAACACAGACATTACCCCTAATGGTAACATAACACAGACATTACCCCTAATGGTAACATTACACAGACATTACCCCCAATGTTAACATTATACAGACATTACCCCTAATGGTAACATTATACAGACATTACCCCCAATGGTAACATTACACAGACATTACCCCCAATGTTAACATTATACAGACATTACCCCTAATGTTAACATTATACAGACATTACCCCTAATGTTAACATTATACAGACATTACCCCTAATGGTAACATTATACAGACATTACCCCCAATGGTAACAGTACACAGACATTACACCTAATGGTAACATTATACAGACATTACCCCCAATGGTAACAGTGCACAGACATTACACCTAATGGTAACATTATACAGACATTACCCCTAATGTTAACATTATACAGACATTACACCTAATGTTAACATTATACAGACATTACTCCCTAATGGTAACATTATACAGACATTACCCCAATGTTAACATTACACAGACATTACACCTAATGTAACATTATACAGACA
Source organism: Oncorhynchus gorbuscha (assembly GCF_021184085.1). Lineage (NCBI taxonomy): Eukaryota > Metazoa > Chordata > Actinopteri > Salmoniformes > Salmonidae > Oncorhynchus > Oncorhynchus gorbuscha. The sequence continues at coordinate 106,568,079 of NC_060178.1, read as the reverse complement.
TTACCCCTAATGGTAACATTATACAGACATTACCCCCAATGGTAACTAATAACATTATACAGACATTACCCCTAATGGTAACATTATACAGACATGACCCCTAATGGTAACATTATACAGACATTACCCCTAATGGTAACATTATACAGACATGACCCCTAATGGTAACATTATACAGACATTACCCCTAATGTTAACATTATACAGACATTACCCCTAATGGTAACATTATACAGACATTACCCCTAATGTTAACATTATACAGACATTACCCCTAATGATAACATTATACAGACATTACCCCTAATGATAACATTATACAGACATTAGTTCCCCCAATGGTAACATTATACAGACATTACCCCCAATAGTATGTAACGTGTGTTCTGTTGTTTTCTCATAGTAAAAACATTAGACAGACATCAACCTCAATGGTATGGGTGGTTTGTTGTTTTCGCATAGTTAAAACAACCATATACTACTTTTTAAGATTGTCAAATAAGAGTCATTCATTCATTTGTTCATTTATTAATGTATTTATTCCCAACAGCCATTAACCCAAACAAAGAAGAATATGTAGTGAAAGGAGGAGTGCTATTGTTAACAACATTTACATGTCTATGATGTTGATGCCTTACAAGGTATCCTTTCCTGCTGGCCTATATGATGAAGAGTTCCAGGCAGACAGAGTGGCAGTGGTATGATAACAGAACAGGCCGTTGCCAGGCCCAGTCCAATGTTCCATCCACAATGTCTCTAGTCTAGGTAGCTCACTGTGTGTCTCTGAAAGCTCCAGCTATATATAAACAACGGTAATAAATACTAGTGTTCGGTCCTGGGGGTGCCCAACGCTAGAGAAACTGGAGATCAACTAGGATCGTCCTGGGGAAAAGGTCCTCCCCCGTTGTGGCTCAGACAAGGTTACTGTAAATACTAGTGTTGGTCCTCGCTAGAGAAACTGGAATAGGGCCGTTGTGGCTCAGACAAGGCTAGTTACTGTAAATACTAGTGTTCGGTCCTGGGGGTGCCCAACGCTAGAGAAACTGGAGATAGGCTCCTCCCCTATAGGCCGTTGTGGCTCAGACAAGGCTAGTTACTGTAAATACTAGTGTTCGGTCCTGGGGGTGCCCAACGCTAGAGAAACTGGAGATAGGCTCCTCCCCTATAGGCCGTTGTGGCTCAGCCAAGGCTAGTTACTGTAAATACTAGTGTTCGGTCCTGGGGGTGCCCAACGCTAGAGAAACTGGAGATAGGCTCCTCCCCTATAGGCCGTTGTGGCTCAGACAAGGCTAGTTACTGTAAATACTAGTGTTCGGTCCTGGGGGTGCCCAACGCTAGAGAAACTGGAGATAGGCTCCTCCCCTATAGGCCGTTGTGGCTCAGACAAGGCTAGTTACTGTAAATACTAGTGTTCGGTCCTGGGGTGCCCAACGCTAGAGAAACTGGAGATAGGCTCCTCCCCTATAGGCCGTTGTGGCTCAGACAAGGCTAGTTACTGTAAATACTAGTGTTCGGTCCTGGGGGTGCCCAACGCTAGAGAAACTGGAGATAGGCTCCTCCCCTATAGGCCGTTGTGGCTCAGACAAGGCTAGTTACTGTAAATACTAGTGTTCGGTCCTGGGGGTGCCCAACGCTAGAGAAACTGGAGATAGGCTCCTACCCTATAGGCCGTTGTGGCTCAGATAAGGCTAGTTACTGTAAATACTAGTGAGCATGGGACTTGACCATTTTAGTGTAGATGTAGGACCATGCCAACAGGAACCTAAAGACAGTAGCTCTGTTCGAATACTCATACTAACCATACTATTTGTGAAGTAAATTGAGTATGTAGCATGTTTATTGGTCATAGTATGGATATAGTAAGTATGCCAACATTTCCAGGATACTAAATTCGGAAAAATATGAAGTATACACGCAGAGGACACTATTTCCGTACTTTAGGGCCCATAATGCAATTCTTCAGGAAATGGGCGTGGCTACACATCGTTTCCAGATTTGAAGAAAATGTTGGAAAAGATGCAGTCGAAGTCCAACGAGAGCGGATACAAATTCATTGCTTTAACTAATTATGACAAATGTTAAGAAAATGTTGAGCAATGTAATAAAGTCATGACTTTTCAAATAAGTTACCTTACACATTATATTGGCTGACAATATGTTAGCTACGCTGTCCTTACGAACCCCATAGCATATCATTACAGCAGTATGTACCGGTATGTTGTTAGCTAGCTACCTAGCGTTAGTTGGTTATTTATACATCAAACTTGCCAGTATATTAACTATAGGGTAACAAACTACCCAACGTTTATTGACTTGATTTTTCCCCGTCATTCTTAGCTAAGTGGTATAGTCATTGTGTGTTCTCAATGGACATTCGTGTGCTTCTGTAAATTCTCTCTGGCTATCTACTCCAATTTCAGAGCACTCTTGTCTGAGTGTACCAGAGCGCAAAATAATGAATTTACGAGCCTCAAAACCCGTTGAATATGGCCGTGTCAGTAAACATCGGCAAAAAGCGTAATTAAATTGTTGCCAGCAACACAGTTAGTCACCAACGCTCTGGAATAACATGAAAACTACCTAACCAGCTCTGCTTGGGCGAGTAAAATGGTCAGAGTTGTCTCATTTCTGTCTGGAAGTAGCTAGCAAGTTCAGAATGCTTAAATCAACCCTACTCCTCGACCTGAGCGTCCAGTGTGCACTCCGATAGCAAAACACTCGGATTTTACAAATGGACAATCTTACAATGCTCTGAATTTACGTACGCACTCTGGCACTCTAGATTGAATTTAAGAACACACCCGAAGGCATAAAATGTCTAACTAGTCATTTGTTATGCTAAACGATTTGGCACAGGTCCTGAGATCCTCAAAAGGTTCTACAGCTGCAACATCCTGACCGATTGCATCACTGCCCGACCTCGCACATTGGCTAACCGGGCTATCTGCATTGTGTCCCACCACCCACCAGCCCCTCTTTTACGCTACTGCTACTCTCTGTTTATCATATATGCATAACGCTTTAACCATACTTACATGTACATACTACCTCAATAGGCCTGACTAACCAGTGTCTGTATATAGCCTTGCTACTCCAATTTTCAAATGTCTTTTTACTGTTGTTTAATTTATTTTACTTACATACATACACACACACACACACACACACACACACACACACACACACACACACACACACACACACACACACACACACACACACACACACACACACACACACACACACACACACACACACACACACACACACACACACACACACACACACACACTCACACGCATCTTTTTTTGGCACTATTGGTTAGAGCCTGTAAGTAAGCATTTCACTGTAAGGTCTACACCTGTCGTATTTGGCGCATGTGACAAATAAACTTTCATTTGATTTAACTAACTAGCAAGAGGTTGCATAGCAACAGCATCAACTTTCGGTAGACAGGCTAAGACCTAGTACGTTCAACTGAAAGCATACTGTTCATTTACAGTATACTAAAATTAACTAATAGTATATAGTATGTAGTATATACTCATTAAGTATGTAGTATACAGTATGTTAGTATGGGTTTTCGAACACAGCTTGTGTCTCTGTCCACCAATCATTGCTGCTCAGAAGAGACAGTAACACAGGAGGCTAAACTCATGTCAGACTGTGTGTGTGTGTGTGTGTGTGTGTGTGTGTGTGTGTGTGTGTGTGTGTGTGTGTGTGTGTGTGTGTGTGTGTGTGTGTGTGTGTGTGTGTGTGTGTGTGTGTGTGTGTGTGTGTGTGTGTGTGTGTGTGTGTGTGTGTGTGTGTGTGTGTGTGTGTGTGTGTGCGCGCATGCATGCACCATGGCCAAACCACTGAGCTTATATAGAAACCAGTCTCATTTCACGGCTGGTAGAGGCACCCTATACACTACTTCTGACCATGGCCTGACCGTGAGATGCTGTGTTTGTGATGATAGCACAAGTAAATTACAGCACAAGTAAAATTACAGCAAAAAACAAACAGCAGTGTGGGTTTGGCAAAAACAAATCTCTTCCCAAAATAACAAAACACAGTACATTTTTGGAAAATGCTGGGGTGGCTAAAGGTTTTAGAAAACACTTTCCCAACAGTGAAGCCAGAGAAATGGGTGTCAGTGAATGACTGGCTCACATAATCTTTGAAGATGATTAGAAGCATCTAAAGCCTCATTTTAACTGCTCTTTCTTTAAAAATACATATTTGTTTGTGTCATGAAACACTACTCAGGCTCATGTGAACGAGAATGAAATGAAATGTTTTCTCCATGCCACGGAAAATCCTGCTCGTTTTTTTACACCTCCCATATCCCTCTCTCTTTCTGTGTGTGTGGGTCCTTTGTTTTTGCTGTCTGTATACGACTGTAACTAGGACATCACACAAAGAACCCAACAAGGCAAGACAATGACATCACCTGTTGGGGTGTTTACAGTTTGCTCCCACACACACCCACAACATGCTGCTTATCCCAAGGGGTCGAAAAACACACACACACATCATCGTGATCATCATCACCATCATCAAGCGTAACTTACTGTATACAGTGTGTTAGGCACAACCCTGGACCTTTAGCTTACAGATCTGCTGCTTTATATGCATTGAAAACAAGTCTGCAGAATGAAAAGTCAATTCCTAAGCAATAGCACTTAAAGTGTTTTTGTTTACCCTCTCTTCCTGACCTGAATAATGACATTAATGCAGGTGCCGAATTAAGATGGTCATGACTTCCCTGTCTATATTCACTGATTGTTTCAATTATGGGCACTACTCTGTGTGTGTGTGTGTGTGTGTGTGTGTGTGTGTGTGTGTGTGTGTGTGTGTGTGTGTGTGTGTGTGTGTGTGTGTGTGTGTGTGTGTGTGTGTGTGTGTGTGTGTGTGTGTGTGTGTGTGTGTGTGTGTGTGTGTGTGTCATGTTTGTGTGATTCCTTTTCCATGATTCAGCTGAAACAACAGGGTTGCTTTGCCCCAACTCTCACCCCCACTGCAACAGCCATGTAATTTACAGGCTAATTTCTGTTTGGTAGCAACTGATGCAGCTAATTATAGTGAAAGAGGCCAGTTCTTAGGAGCAGCGGGATACACACACACACACACACACACACACACACACACACACACACACACACACACACACACACACACACACACACACACACACACACACACACACACACACACACACACACACACACACACACACACACACACACACACACACACACACACACACAGCACACACAGCACACACAGCACACAGCACACAGCACACAGCACACAGCACACGCACACAGCACACACACTCACACACTCTCACACACACACAGCACACACACACAGCATACACACACACTCACACACTCTCACACACAGCACACACACACACTCACACACCCACACACTCACACACACACAGCACGCACTCACACACCTACGCACTCACACACCCACACACACACACACACACAGCACGCACACACCCACACACACACAGCACACACACACACAGCACACACACACACTCACACACACGCACACACACGCAGAGAGAGAGAGAGCGAGAGAGAGCGAGACAGCATTTATAATGTTTTGTCTCAATTTTTATAGTTCACACTAATTCAAACAAAGGCTATTTCTCGTACCGTGTTTCTAGGTATCTTGCACATTTAGTCTGGACTGTTATGGATATTGGCCGTACACTTTGGTCAAATATATATAGCCCATAATTCAAGACTTCTAAATTCCAAATAAAAGTTTAAATCACACAAACTCTACACAGCATCATTTATGTAACGGTCACAGGTAGGCAGCTAATTGTAAAAGAAGCCATACGGGTCTACTCACTGTTGGTGTAGACAGCATTCCAAGGTTGATAGCCGTAGTATCCAGTGATCCTCAAGATCCTCTCCTCTATCGACGCGCTGTTAATGTCTTCAAAGGAACGGGACGATTTTAAAGTGTCTTCTTTGATAGACTCGTCCACAACCAGATACTTTAGTTGTCTCAGTTGGGGGCTGATGTCCGAAAGCCGTCTGGGACTCACATCGGGAGACTTCCGCATCCCGCTGTAGAAAGAGTATGACATGAGATGCGATTAGAAGAGTGTGAGGGACCATGAGCCGGAGGTGCGGCCCGTTCAGACCAAGCGGATTGCGAGAGTTCTAATGCGCGCGGACGGAAGAGCCGTGGTGGACGGGACAAGATAAAACATGATTCCCCACCGTCAATTTCAACTCAGTCAACCACTAATGTTAAGAGCTGGTTTAGTTTCCCTCCAACACTGGTGGAAGCCACACGCCGCTGCTGGGAGGCCATAGAGCCGGAAATCTTCATCCTTCACTGACCATGTGCTCGAGAGGGGCAGAGATGCAGAGAGAAGCTAAGCGAAAGTGACTGGGCGACCACAGTGCTGTGTACTGTATATGAATGCACTGTGCAATCCTTATTAAAAACGAGAACGTTAAGATAGCCTACGCGTAGGCTTTAGTAGCTAATGAATAAATCGATTCAACGTGATTTGGAAGGATGGGGACAAAACATTTGTGACAGTCTATGAGGCGTGCGCCAGTGCGCGCACTGGAGCGCATCATTGTACCATTAAGCCTAGGCATCTCTTCCTCTGGATAATATTATCCAACGGCACAGGGAAAAACATAAAACTATACTAGTATATGTTACCATAGTTTTTCTTCCTTTCTGCTCCCAGCCACCTTGAGGCGTTGTATGCCGAGGCTACGCTGGGAAAGCAGAGATGAGTAGCCTATCCTATCTGATCTCTATGTGTATGGGGAATGCGCGTCGTTAATTATGTCGTGTCCACTGAAGTATTGCTCCGCGTCATTCTGTTCTAGGCTAATTGCCGACTGTTTAAACGGCAGGCTGTGATGCTGAGGTTCAGGGACTCGCATGACATCAACACAACTCGTCAACTTGAAGAATTAGTTTCTGTTGATCTGATAGCTTTCGCCTATCATCAGCTCAGTCGCCAGCTGGATTATTAATGCTTACAGTCATATAGACGGATTTAATTCCATTGTTTGGATACTAATGTGTTACTGTAACTTTCATTTATAGGAATATTATTATTTTTAAATCGAAATGTTATCCTACAACCTGGAATCGATTTTTTTCAGTGCAGGTAATGCAGTCGCAGGTCAAATAAAACACAAAGTCCGTGAGATAAACAGTTAACAGTCCACATCGAACAGAATGTAACCATTTAGAATAGACTCAGACTAATTCACTTGTGATTCTGGTTTAGGCTATTTATCAAAGGTTATTTTATCCGCAATTGCTTTTCCGCATGGACGCATGAAGAACATTTTCCAACAACAGCCTAGTTGAATACGCACTTACTGACTCCATAGGCTACTATGCAATGTAGTCTATATAATTTTGGAACAGTCTAGTCTACTGAGAACTTCATCATAATTCTTACATGGGCATCAAAGTTGTCGGAGGTCCGAGGTAGCACATGCAGTCCCGTCGGGGGCGTCCGACTCTGTCCCAAACAGTGCCCTCTCCATCGCCGTACATGATAATGCCACTCAATTGGGGACAGCGCGAGCCCGGTACTGTAAATCCAGTTTAACCACGGAGAAAAATAACATGGTCCCTCTCCCTTCTCATCCACACATATGCCGTTGCATTACATAATTTGAACACGCACAGATAGATAGGGGCAATTGCGCTCTCCAATCTCCATCCGCTTGCACACCTCGGGGCTTCTGGCGAACATTGCAACAGTGCCACCTACCGGTGGTCAGAAATGCATTCCACTTTTGTGGAACCCTGAGGTAGCCTTACAAACTGGAATCGTTTTTTTTGTGATTCGTTTTTTAGATTAGGAACATGTCTGTGGAATTGGATGCATGTTAACTAAGGCCATAATTCCAATGAATTGCCACTGAACTCTCCACAGACCATGGTTGTGGAATCGGCCTTACTTCAGACGTCAAAAGCAGTAGGCAATTAGCCTGGAATCTAAATATGCGATACTCCGTTTGAAACAAACCTTATTAGTTTAGTTTCCAGGAGATGACAATATAATATTGGTTAACCCAGAACTAGAATATTGCGTAATTTGGTCAGTCCACAAGAGATTCATGACATTATTACTGAAATACAGTTTGGTACATCATATGAGAGGAGTCTCAAGTATCCATCCAATCAGCTGGTATATTGGCACATTAGCCTGAGCGATTTGATGGGATTAATCAAGTCTGTAGTCTGCGTCTCAAATGGCACCCTATTCACAAAATAGTGCACTACTTTTGACCAGGACCCATAGGGGTTCAAATAAGTGCACTATATATGGAATAGTGTGCCATTTGGGACAGATACCTAGTCCCAGTCAAACTGCTGAGAACCAATTCATGTGAAATGGATTCACGTACCGAAAAGTAATAAACACACACACACACTCATTAAACACACACACACACACTCATTAAACACACACACCTCATCAAGGTCATACATAATTCATATTATTGCTGATCTTAGTGCTCCAATAAATATGCAAAACTTCTTGATTATGTCCAATAGGGTTCTACTACCCATAGGGCTCTACTACCCATGGGGCTCTACTACCCATAGGGCTCTACTACCCATAGGGCTCTACTACCCATGGGGCTCTACTACCCATAGTGTTCTTCTACTGATAGGGCTCTACTACCCATAGGGCTTTACGACCCATGGGGCTCTACTACCCATAGTGTTCTTCTACTCATAGTGCTCTACTACCCATGGGGCTCTACTACCCATGGGGCTCTACTACCCATAGGGCTCTACTACCCATAGGGCTCTACTACCCATAGGGCTTTACGACCCATGGGGCTCTACTACCCATAGTGTTCTTCTACTCATAGGGCTCTACTACCCATGGGGCTCTACTACCCATAGGGCTTTACTACCCATAGTGTTCTTCTACTCATAGGGCTCTACTACCCATAGGGCTCTACTACCCATAGTGTTCTTCTACTCATAGGGCTCTACTACCCATAGGGTGACCCATGGGGCTCTACTACCCATAGTGTTCTTCTACTCATAGGGCTCTACTACCCATAGGGCTCTACTACCCATGGGGTTTTACTACCCATAGTGTTCTTCTACTCATAGGGCTCTACTACCCATAGGGCTCTACGACCCATAGGGCTCTACTACCCATGGGGTTTTACTACCCATAGTGTTCTTCTACTCATAGGGCTCTACTACCCATGGGGCTCTACTACCCATAGGGCTCTACTACCCATAGTGTTCTTCTACTACCCATAGGGCTCTACTACCCATGGGGCTCTACTACCCATAGTGTTCTTCTACTCATAGGGCTCTACTACCCATAGGGGCTACCCATGGGGTTTTACTACCCATAGTGTTCTTCTACTCATAGGGCTCTACTACCCATAGGGGACCCATAGGGCTCTACTACCCATGGGGTTTTACTACCCATAGTGTTCTTCTACTCATAGGGCTCTACTACCCATAGGGCTCTACTACCCATAGGGCCCTGGTCAAAAGTAGTGTTCTTTATAAGGGAATAGGGTGCCATTTTGGGTGCAGCCATTGTTCTTGATCCGGCTTGATAAACATGATTCATTATACTGTGTCACATTAGTCATTTCTGCTGAGCAGAGAGAGTGTATGAATTAGCCCAGTCAATTAACACCCTATTACCAGTTACATAACCTAGAACCCCTGGTCTATACTTTAAGAAGGGAAAAGAAGATTTTGGGTGAAGCCATTGTTGAGAGAGTTGAAAACATGATTCAGAGAACAGAGTCAGAGAGAACAGAGTGAGAGAGTTAAAGGAGATGGCAATTAAAGGAGTTACATAAAGAGCCCCTGGAAACTTTAAGAAGGAGAACTGAGAGAGAGAGAGAACAGAGTGAGAGAGTTAAAGGAAAGGAGTGAAAGAGAAAGTGTGAGAGAGAACAGAGTGAGAGAGAAAGGAGATGGAGATAAAGGAGTGAAAGAGGGAAAGGAGAGAGAGAGAGAACAGAGTGAGAGAGAGAACAGAGTGAGAGAGAGAAAGGAGATGGCAAGAACAGAGTGAAGAGGGAAAGGAGAGAGAGAGAACTGAGTGAGAGAGGGAACAGAGTGAGAGAGAGAGAACAGAGTGAGAGAGAGAACAGAGTGAGAGAGGGAAAGGAGTGAGAGAGGGAAAGGAGTGAGAGAGAGAACTGAGTGAGAGAGAGAACGGAGTGAGAGGGAAAGGAGTGAGAGAGAGAACTGAGTGAGAGAGAGAACAGAGTGAGAGAGAGAGAACAGAGTGAGAGAGGGAAAGGAGTGAGAGAGGGAAAGGAGTGAGAGAGAGAACTGAGTGAGAGAGGGAAAGGAGTGAGAGAGAGAACAGAGTGAGAGAGAGAACAGAGTGAGAGAGGGAAAGGAGTGAGAGAGGGAAAGGAGTGAGAGAGAGAACTGAGAGAGAGAACGGGGTGAGAGGGAAAGTGAGAGAGAGAACGGAGTGAGAGAGGGAAAGGAGTGAGAGAGAGAACTGAGTGAGAGAGAGAACGGGGTGAGAGATGGAAATGAGTGAGAGAGAGAACTGAGTGAGAGAGAGAACGGAGTGAGAGGGAAAGGAGTGAGAGAGAGAACTGAGTGAGAGAGAGAACGGAGTGAGAGGGAAAGGAGTGAGAGAGAGAACTGAGTGAGAGAGAGAACGGAGTGAGAGAGGGAAAGGAGTGAGAGAGAGAACTGAGTGAGAGAGAGAACGGGGTGAGAGATGGAAATGAGTGAGAGAGAGAACTGAGTGAGAGAGAGAACGGAGTGAGAGGGAAAGGAGTGAGAGAGAGAACTGAGTGAGAGAGAGAACGGAGTGAGAGAGAGAACGGAGTGAGAGAGATAAAGGAGTGAGAGAGAGAACGGGGTGAGAGAGCAGTGGGGATGGAGGGATAGGCAGTGTGCATGTCTGTGGTTGGTCCTCTAGAACAACAGGTTTTAAACTGCAGGAGGTAGGAGCCCACCCATTGTTTCTGAAGCAGAACATCTCAGGTCCCTTCTCTCCCAACTGGCACACACTCACACGCACACACACTCACACATGCACACACACTCACACATGCACACACACACACTCACACGCACACACACTCACACATGCACACACACTCACTCACATGCACACACACTCACACGCACACACACTCACACATGCACACACACTCACTCACACACACACACAGGCACACACTCAATCACACACACACGCACATATACACAAAATCACACTCGCACACAGATCCCGTCTCATCTCATTGGTCGATGGTGGTCTATCTGGAGTGGAACAATAGGGGGGAGAATACAATGCGCCAGGGGGAAGGAGAGAGGAGAGAGAATGGGAGAAAAAGGGGGAGTGGGATTTCTATTTATAGATCTGTCTGGAATGGAGTCTGCTGTCACCAATCACTTACATATGAAACGGCAGCAGGCTGAATGGACTTGTTTCTTTCTCCCCATATTGGAAAGTCCCTCCAAACGGTCATGTTTTGTTTGGCCTATTTTATGCTGTTATGTCAGTTGGCTGGTTGTCATATCAGTTACCGCCACTTTTTCATGATCAGACGTTTGACATTTGAGGAATGTGCTTCGTGCGCCATCACAATCAGTGGATTACCATCACATGAAAAGGCAGCCAGGTTAGGAATTTACACTTTGTCCTTTATATTAAAAACGCTCCCACAATGTCTTAGTAGTAGAACCCTCCTTTCCCTGAGATAAATATCAAACATTTAAGACGCACCTGTTGCAACAACCCTGAACAGTGAGAGTGCATATCATTTATCACGTGTGTCTTTAAAGGTTCTGTTCTGTCCATCATGGAGCCCTGCAGACTGTCCATCATGGAGCCCTGCAGACTGTCCATCATGGAGCCCTGCAGACTGTCCATCATGGAGCCCTGCAGACTGTCCATCATGGAGCCCTGCAGACTGTCCATCATGGAGCCCTGCAGACTGTCCATCATGGAGCCCTGCAGACTGTCCATCATGGAGCCCTGCAGACTGTCCATCATGGAGCCCTGCAGACTGTCCATCATGGAGCCAGACTGCAGACTGTCCATCATGGAGCCCTGCAGAGTCCATCATGGAGCAGACTGTCCATCATGCAGACTGTCCATCATGGAGCCCTGTAGACTGTCCTGTCCTCCTGTTCACCTTGGCCCTGTACAGTACAGTAGCTTGGCTGCTCCACCACGCTGGATTCTTCTTTAAAGCAGGCTGGGTGCAATTAACACTTTTCTAGCTGGCTATTTCCCACAGACTGGAGGGAGAACAGAAGGCTGGCAGGGGTTGCTGGGGATATGGCAGAATAGAATAGAACAGAAGTATTGCCAGTCTTGCATTGGGGACAGTACAGTCAGTCAGTCAGTCAGTCAGTCAGTCAGGCAGGCAGGCAGGCAGGCAGGCAGGCAGGCAGGCAGGCAGGCAGGCAGGCAACACCATAGAGAGAAAAAGAGGAAAGAGAAAGGAAGATTTAGAGTAAGTGAGGAGGAGAGAGGTGACAAGAAAGGAGAAGTGGAGGTAGAAGGGTGTGAGGAGGAGAGGAAGAATGATGGAGGAGTTTGGAATAACTCATTAATCATTTACTCAGTATAGGTGAAAGTGGGGAAGGACAGAGGAGTATAGTCAATGAATAACACATGCATCTGGAGGTGGGAGTAAGGAAGGATAGAGGAAAGGAAGGAAGGATAGAGGGAAGGAAGGATAGAGAGAAGGAAGGATAGAGGAAAGGAAGGATAGAGGAAAGGAAGGATAGAGGGAAGGAAGGATAGAGGGAAGGAAGGATAGAGGGAAGGAAGGATAGAGGAAAGGAAGGAGAGGAAGAGGAAGGGATAGAGGAAAGGAAGGATAGAGGAAAGGAAGGATAGAGATAGAGAAGGAAGGATAGAGAGAAGGAAGGATAGAGGAAGGGAGGGAAGGAAGGATAGAAAGGGGAAAGAAAGGAGAGAGGAAAGGAAGGATAGAGAGAAGGAAGGATAGAGGGGAAAGAAGGAGAGAGGAAAGGAAGGATAGAACGAAGGAAGGATAGAGGGAAAGAAGGAGAGAGGAAAGGAAGGATAGAAGAGAAGGAAGGATAGAGGAAGGAAGGAAGGAAGGAGGGAAGGAAGGATAGAGAGGAAAGGAAGGATAGAGAGAAGGAAGGATAGAGGGAAGGAAGGAGAGAGGAAAGGAAGGAGAGAGGAAAGGAAGGATAGAGGGAAGGAAGGATAGAGAGAAGGAAGGATAGAGGGAAAGAAGGAGATAGGAAAGGAAGGATAGAGAGAAGGAAGGATAGAGGGAAGGAAGGACAGAGGGAAGGAAGGATAGAGGAATAAAGTCAATGAATAACACAAGCCTCTAGAGGTGGGGGTGAGCAGAAGTAATTGTTAAGTAGGGCAGGGTGACAACATAAAGGAGGGATTTTGTGCAGACGCACGTATGTCCCTTATCATAAAAGATGCATGGATAGCAGGTTACGGGTCAAGGATGTCTAGAATGAAGAATGAAGAGAGAGAGGAGGGCAGGAATATGCATGAGGTCTTGATGAAGGGTCTAGAATGAAGAGAGAGAGGAGGGCAGGAATATGCATGAGATCTTAATGAACTGTCTAGAATGAAGAGAGAGGAGGGCAGGAATATGCATGAGATCTTAATGAACTGTCTAGAATGATGGGCGAGAGGAGGGCAGAAATATTTATTTTATTTTTATTTATTTCACATTTATTTAACCAGGTAGGCAAGTTGAGAACAAGTTCTCATTTACAATTGCGACCTGGCCAAGATAAAGCAAAGCAGTTCGACAGATACAACGACACAGAGTTACACATGGAGTAAAACAAACATACAGTCAATAATACAGTATAAACAAGTCTATATACAATGTGAGCAAATGAGGTGAGAAGGGAGGTAAAGGCAAAAAAAGTCCATGGTGGCAAAGTAAATACAATATAGCAAGTAAAACACTGGAATGGTAGTTTTGCAATGGAAGAATGTGCAAAGTAGAAATAAAAATAATGGGGTGCAAAGGAGCAAAATAAATTAATTAATTCAATACAGTTGGGAAAGAGGTAGTTGATTGGGCTAAATTATAGGTGGGCTATGTACAGGTGCAGTAATCTGTAAGCTGCTCTGACAGTTGGTGCTTCAAGCTAGTGAGGGAGATAAGTGTTTCCAGTTTCAGAGATTTTTGTAGTTCGTTCCAGTCATTGGTAGAAGATAACTGGAAGGAGAGGCGGCCAAAGAAAGAATTGGTTTTGGGGGTGACTAGAGAGATATACCTGCTGGAGCGTGTGCTACAGGTGGGAGATGCTATGGTGACCAGCGAGCTGAGATGAGGGGGGACTTTACCTAGCAGGGTCTTGTAGATGACATGGAGCCAGTGGGTTTGGCGACGAATATGAAGCGAGGGAATATGCATGAGATCTTAATGAACTGTCTAGAATGAAGAGAGAGAGGAGGGCAGGAATATGCGTGAGATCTTAATGAACTGTCTAGAATGATGGGCGAGAGGAGGGCAGGAATATGCGTGAGATCTTAATGAACTGTCTAGAATGAAGCGAGAGAGGAGGGCAGGAATATGCGTGAGATCTTAATGAACTGTCTAGAATGAAGAGAGAGAGGAGGGCAGGAATATGCATGAGATCTTAATGAACTGTCTAGAATGATGGGCGAGAGGAGGGCAGGAATATGCGTGAGATCTTAATGAACTGTCTAGAATGAAGGGAGAGAGGAGGGCAGGAATATGCATGAGATCTTAATGAACTGTCTAGAATGAAGAGAGAGAGGAGGGCAGGAATATGCATGAGATCTTAATGAACTGTCTAGAATGAAGGGAGAGAGGAGGGCAGGAATATGCATGAGATCTTAATGAACTGTCTAGAATGAAGGTCTAGAGAGCGAGAGGAGGGCAGGAATATGCATGAGATCTTAATGAACTGTCTAGAATGAGGAGGGCAGGGTGAGATCTTAATGAACTGTCTAGAATGGGCGAGAGGAGGGGAATATGCATGAGATCTTAATGAACTGTCTAGAATGATGAAGAGAGAGGAGGGCAGGAATAGGAGATCTTAATGAACTGTCAGGAATATGAACTGTGAGATCTTAATGAACTGTCTAGAATGATGGGCGTGTGTTAAAAGATAGAGACCAGCATTTCCTCGTTCTATGACGTCACATGATTCTTCTACTCTGTATCTGTTTTTCTTAGAGACACAAACGCTCCATCAAGTCATTAATGCTCCTTTTAGAAGAAAGATGCCCTTCAACAGTCTATAAATAGGCAACATTTGAAGTGCTCTAATTCATGCAGTTTAGTGTTCTTCAAAGGAAACAGGAGGTCCCTATCCTGGAGAACATAGTAACACTTTAGTTAACCCAAATACAGTACTATCCTGGAGAACACAGTAACACTTTAGTTAACCCAAATACAGTACTATCCTGGAGAACACAGTAACACTTTAGTTAACCCAAATACAGTACTATCCTGGAGAACACAGTAACACTTTAGTTAACCCAAATACAGTACTATCCTGGAGAACACAGTAACACTTTAGTTAACCCAAATACAGTACTATCCTGGAGAACACAGTAACACTTTAGTTAACCCAAATACAGTACTATCCTGGAGAACACAGTAACACTTTAGTTAACCCAAATACAGTACTATCCTGGAGAACACAGTAACACTTTAGTTAACCCAAATACAGTACTATCCTGGAGAACACAGTAACACTTTAGTTAACCCAAATACAGTACTATCCTGGAGAACACAGTAACACTTTAGTTAACCCAAATACAGTACTATCCTGGAGAACACAGTAACACTTTAGTTAACCCAAATACAGTACTATCCTGGAGAACACAGTAACACTTTAGTTAACCCAAATACAGTACTATCCTGGAGAACACAGTAACACTTTAGTTAACCCAAATACAGTACTATCCAGGAGAACACAGTAACACTTTAGTTAACCCAAATACAGTACTATCCTGGAGAACACAGTAACACTTTAGTTAACCCAAATACAGTACTATCCTGGAGAACACAGTAACACTTTAGTTAACCCAAATACAGTACTATCCTGGAGAACACAGTAACACTTTAGTTAACCCAAATACAGTACTATGCTGGAGAACACAGTAACACTTTAGTTAACCCAAATCAGTACTATCCTGGAGTACTACCATGCTCTAAAGGAGTAGGGCATTAAGAAGTAGGAGTGGAGTAGTGGTCCAGGTACCTTGCATGGCCCTGGTATGGCCGTTGTCCATAATGGTCGTTGTCCGTAAGCGTAGGTCCCAGTCCCGTAGTTCCCCCGGCTCTGTGCTGCTCTCTCCCCTGCATTGCGTCGGCATCCTTTGGGCTCCTGTCTGGACTGGACTGCAGCGACTGACAGAAGTACAATGGCCCGGCTGGCAGAGTGGTGTTTATTTTAAAGATTTTTTTTGTTGCACTGATTGGAGGGGGTGTATGTGTGTTGGTAGGGGGATATGTGTGTGTGTGTGTGTGTGTGTGTGTGTGTGTGTGTGTGTGTGTGTGTGTGTGTGTGTGTGTGTGTGTGTGTGTGTGTGTGTGTGTGTGTGTGTGTGTGTGTGTGTGTGTGTGTGTGTGTGTGTGTGTGTGTGTGTGTGTGTGTGTGTGTGTGAACCTGCGGGGAGAGGCCAGGGGAACCTATGCTTACTCTAGCAAAAAAGTGCAGTCCAGTCATCAATAGGTAGGCAGGTCAACACCCCTCATCGGCAGTGTGGCCTCTGCCCAAATGGCACCCTGTTACCTATTTAGTGCTCTACTTTTGACAAGAACCCTATGAGGCCTGGTCAAAGGTAGTGCACTACATAGGGAATATGGTACCATTTGGGACTTAGACTCAGTGTGTCCCCGTTCCAAGACGAAGGGATGAAGTTCATCTTGCATAGTGCCTCTCCTCTCAGTTAGAAACTCCCAGAGGCAAGACCATAATCAATTCTCATTGTGGTACACGTCAACTTCAGACACAATCCAACGATATCTTCTGAAACATTTGAGATGCTCTACTGGCCCGGGTAGATATAGGATTGTGTTGTTTCCTGGCTGTGACGATATATAGGAACAGGTCTCTACATTCTAGAACACACAGGAGATAGAGAACAGGTTCTATAGTTCCCCTCAAGGATAAAGGAAGTGAATAGAATAGATTTGAGGTCATAGATCATCATTCAGTAGGCCTATTCAGTATTCATAATGCCAGATGAAATGAGTCAATCAGATTAATCTCCTTCTGACACAGCTTTAAATAGAACACCAACTGTCTTCTCAGTCTGCAGACCAATGTGATTCTCAGCATTGTGTGTGTGTGTGTGTGTGTGTGTGTGTGTGTGTGTGTGTGTGTGTGTGTGTGTGTGTGTGTGTGTGTGTGTGTGTGTGTGTGTGTGTGTGTGTGTGTGTGTGTGTGTGTGTGTGTGTGTGTGTGTGTGTGTGCGTGCGTGCGTGCGTGCGTGCGTGCGTGCGTGCGTGCGTGCGTGTGTGTGTGTGTGTGTGTGTGTGAAAGAGACAGAGAGATAGTGAGAGAGGGAGAGAGCGAGAGAGAAAGCAGAAATATTCCCCGTCATTAATATTGCCATTTGATCTCTCTCCCTCCATCTTTCATATTCTCACATGCATTGGACTGAACAGCAGGCTAGTGTGTGTGTGTGTGTGTGTGTGTGTGTGTGTGTGTGTGTGTGTGTGTGTGTGTGTGTGTGTGTGTGTGTGTGTGTGTGTGTGTGTGTGTGTGTGTGCGTGCGTGCGTGCGTGCGTGCGTGCGTGCGTGCGTGCGTGCGTGCGTGTGTGTGTGTGTGTGTGTGGTGCTCTGTGCTCAGCACTGGGTCGTTTTATAAAGGGATCAGAGACGAGAGCTCAGGCAGACAAGACCAAACAGAATGGAAATAAAGAGTGCTGGAAGGAAGAGAGAGCACTGAGGAGAAGCACTAAAGGAGGAGTCCCATTAAATCCATATTGACAGTGCATTGTGTACAGTCTTCTTACTGTAACACGTTGGTTATCCAAGCTGTCTGTACAACGTACTAGACCACGGTCTCTGTGATCGATACAACCTTAAATAACCAATTCCTGGACACTAACTATTTTCATTATTTCATTTTTCTCAATGTACTAAAATGAACTATTTGGAAGGAACCAACCAGTGGGGGTCTGCCAGGTGAAAGCCATTGCAGTAAAAGCCTTCTAAATTGGACCTAGTTTCTTTTGATGGAGTTGTGATAGAGTGGACTGTGGACCTTCTTAGAATGTCTTATGTTATCAGCTCCAACAGGACAGTAGAATGTCTTATGTTACCAGCTCCAACAGGGCAGTAGAATGTCTTATGTTACCAGCTCCAACAGGGCAGTAGAATGTCTTGTGTTACCAGCTCCAACAGGGCAGTAGAATGTCTTGTGTTACCAGCTCCAACAGGGCAGTAGAATGTCTTATGTTACCAGCTCCAACAGGGCAGTAGAATGTCTTGTGTTACCAGCTCCAACAGGGCAGTAGAATGTCTTATGTTACCAGCTCCAACAGGGCAGTAGAATGTCTTATGTTACCAGCTCCAACAGGGCAGTAGAATGTCTTATGTTACCAGCTCCAACAGGGCAGTAGAATGTCTTATGTTACCAGCTCCAACAGGGCAGTAGAATGTCTTATGTTACCAGCTCCAACAGGGCAGTAGAATGTCTTATGTTACCAGCTCCAACAGGGCAGTAGAATGTCTTATGTTACCAGCTCCAACAGGGCAGTAGAATGTCTTATGTTATCAGCTCCAACAGGGCAGTAGAATGTCTTATGTTACAGGGCAGTAGAATGTCTTATGTTACCAGCTCCAACAGGGCAGTAGAATGTCTTATGTTACCAGCTCCAACAGGGCAGTAGAATGTCTTATGTTACCAGCTCCAACAGGGCAGTAGAAATGTTCTCCAACAGGGCAGTATGTTATCAGCTCCAACAGGGCAGTAGAATGTCTTATGTTACCAGCTCCAACAGGGCAGTAGAATGTCTTATGTTACCAGCTCCAACAGGGCAGTAGAATGTCTTATGTTACCAGCTCCAACAGGGCAGTAGAATGTCTTATGTTACCAGCTCCAACAGGGCAGTAGAATGTCTTAGAATGTTATGTTCAGCTCCAACAGGGCAGTAGAATGTCTTATGTTACCAGCTCCAACAGGGCAGTAGAATGTCTTATGTTACCAGCTCCAACAGGGCAGTAGAATGTCTTATGTTACCAGCTCCAACAGGGCAGTAGAATGTCTTATGTTACCAGCTCCAACAGGGCAGTAGAATGTCTTATGTTACCAGCTCCAACAGGACAGTAGAATGTCTTATGTTACCAGCTCCAACAGGGCAGTAGAATGTCTTATGTTACCAGCTCCAACCAGTAGAACTTAGGACAGTAGAATGTCTTATGTTACCAGCTCCAACAGGACAGTAGAATGTCTTATGTTACCAGCTCCAACAGGGCAGTAGAATGTCTTATGTTACCAGCTCCAACAGGGCAGTAGAATGTCTTATGTTACCAGCTCCAACAGGGCAGTAGAATGTCTTATGTTACCAGCTCCAACAGGACAGTAGAATGTATTATGTTACCAGCTCCAACAGGGCAGTAGAATGTCTTATGTTACCAGCTCCAACAGGACAGTAGAATGTCTTATGTTACCAGCTCCAACAGGGCAGTAGAATGTCTTATGTTACCAGCTCCAACAGGGCAGTAGAAATGTTCTTAGAATGTTACCAGCTCCAACAGGGCAGTAGAATGTCTTATGTTACCAGCTCCAACAGGACAGTAGAATGTCTTATGTTACCAGCTCCAACACAGTAGAATGTCTTATGTTACCAGCTCCAACAGGGCAGTAGAATGTCTTATGTTACCAGCTCCAACAGGACAGTAGAATGTCTTATGTTACCAGCTCCAACAGGGCAGTAGAATGTCTTATGTTACCAGCTCCAACAGGGCAGTAGAATGTCTTATGTTACCAGCTCCAACAGGCAGTAGAATGTCTTATGTTACCAGCTCCAACAGGGCAGTAGAATGTCTTATGTTACCAGTAGAATGTCTTATGTTCCAACAGGACAGTAGAATGTCTTATGTTACCAGCTCCAACAGGACAGTAGAATGTATTATGTTACCAGCTCCAACAGGGCAGTAGAATGTCTTATGTTACCAGCTCCAACAGGACAGTAGAATGTCTTATGTTACCAGCTCCAACAGGGCAGTAGAATGTCTTATGTTACCAGCTCCAACAGGGCAGTAGAATGTCTTATGTTACCAGCTCCAACAGGGCAGTAGAATGTCTTATGTTACCAGCTCCAACAGGGCAGTAGAATGTCTTATGTTACCAGCTCCAACAGGGCAGTAGAATGTCTTATGTTACCAGCTCCAACAGGGCAGTAGAATGTCTTATGTTACCAGCTCCAACAGGACAGTAGAATGTCTTATGTTACCAGCTCCAACAGGACAGTAGAATGTCTTATGTTACCAGCTCCAACAGGGCAGTAGAATGTCTTATGTTACCAGCTCCAACAGGGCAGTAGAATGTCTTATGTTACAGTAGAATGTCTTATGTTACCAGCTCCAACAGGGCAGTAGAATGTCTTATGTTACCAGCTCCAACAGGACAGTAGAATGTCTTATGTTACCAGCTCCAACAGGGCAGTAGAATGTCTTATGTTACCAGCTCCAACAGGGCAGTAGAATGTCTTATGTTACCAGCTCCAACAGGACAGTAGAATGTCTTATGTTACCAGCTCCAACAGGGCAGTAGAATGTCTTATGTTACCAGCTCCAACAGGGCAGTAGAATGTCTTATGTTACCAGCTCCAACAGGGCAGTAGAATGTCTTATGTTACCAGCTCCAACAGGACAGTAGAATGTCTTATGTTACCAGCTCCAACAGGGCAGTAGAATGTCTTATGTTACCAGCTCCAACAGGACAGTAGAATGTCTTATGTTACCAGCTCCAACAGGGCAGTAGAATGTCTTATGTTACCAGCTCCAACAGGGCAGTAGAATGTCTTATGTTACCAGCTCCAACAGGACAGTAGAATGAATGTCTTATGTTACCAGCTCCAACAGGACAGTAGAATGTCTGATGTTACCAGCTCCAACAGGGCAGTAGAATGTCTTATGTTATCAGCTCCAACAGGGCAGTAGAATGTCTTATGTTATCAGCTCCAACAGGGCAGTAGAATGTCTTATGTTACCAGCTCCAACAGGACAGTAGAATGTCTTATGTTACCAGCTCCAACAGGGCAGTAGAATGTCTTATGTTACCAGCTCCAACAGGGCAGTAGAATGTCTTATGTTACCAGCTCCAACAGGACAGTAGAATGTCTTATGTTACCAGCTCCAACAGGGCAGTAGAATGTCTTATGTTACCAGCTCCAACAGGACAGTAGAATGTCTTATGTTACCAGCTCCAACAGGGCAGTAGAATGTCTTATGTTACCAGCTCCAACAGGGCAGTAGAATGTCTTATGTTACCAGCTCCAACAGGACAGTAGAATGTCTTATGTTACCAGCTCCAACAGGGCAGTAGAATGTCTGATGTTACCAGCTCCAACAGGGCAGTAGAATGTCTTATGTTATCAGCTCCAACAGGGCAGTAGAATGTCTTATGTTATCAGCTCCAACAGGGCAGTAGAATGTCTTATGTTACCAGCTCCAACAGGGCAGTAGAATGTCTTATGTTACCAGCTCCAACAGGACAGTAGAATGTCTTATGTTACCAGCTCCAACAGGGCAGTAGAATGTCTTATGTTACCAGCTCCAACAGGGCAGTAGAATGTCTTATGTTACCAGCTCCAACAGGGCAGTGAAATAGTTAGTATTATTTGGCCCAGCTCTGATGGAAACGTGTAGGATGTGGCTATCACCTGTTTACAGCCAAGAATACAGTCGTCATTCCAACCAGTTCACAAACACAAGCAGTTGTAAGTTTGGTTGAAATGAAGTCCTTATAAAACCAGTGTTGCCCGCTGGGTTTTGACTCCAGTGAGAGTTAACTACGATCTTTATGAAAGCGCCACTCCCCATGAAGACAGTTGTTAGACGTCTTAGGGGCCTGTTTGATATTCTGGTGCTATTAATATTACAGTTTGACACTCAGCTGGAAAACACCTAGCGGGATTTCTCACAGAAAGATCTTGTGAATGCTATAGTCATAGAAATAGAATCACTAGAATGGAGGGAGGGGCTATTTCTGTTCTAGTGATTGTATTTCTGTGGCTAAAGTATTAAAAGGTTGTTAATGAGAATGGGAATTAAGTGATTGACATATTGCTTATTGTAAAGCTCCTTGGGGTTATTGTAAAGCTCCTTGGGGTTATTGTAAAGCTCCTTTGTGTTATTTTAAAGCTCCCTTGGGTTATTGTAAAGCTCCTTGGGGTTATTGTAAAGCTCCTTTGGGTTATTGTAAAGCTCCTTTGGGTTATTGTAACGCTCCTTTGGGTTATTGTAAAGCTCCTTGGGGTTATTGTAAAGCTCCTTTGGGTTATTGTAAAGCTCCTTTGGGTTATTGTAAAGCTCCTTTGGGTTATTTTAAAGCTCCTTTGGGTTATTTTAAAGCTCCTTGGGGTTATTGTAAAGCTCCTTTGGGTTATTGTAAAGCTCCTTGGGGTTATTGTAAAGCTCCTTTGGGTTATTGTAAAGCTCCTTTGGGTTATTGTAAAGCTCCTTTGGGTTATTGTAAAGCTCCTTGGGTTATTGTAAAGCTCCTTTGGGTTATTGTAAAGCTCCTTTGCGTTATTTTAAAGCTCCTTTGGGTTATTGTAAAGCTCCTTTGGGTTATTTTAAAGCTCCTTTGGGTTATTGTAAAGCTCCTTTGGGTTATTGTAAAGCTCCTTTGGGTTATTGTAAAGCTCCTTGGATTATTGTAAAGCTCCTTGGGTTATTGTAAAGCCCCTTGGGTTATTGTAAAGCTCATTGGGGTTATTGTAAAGCTCATTGGGTTATTGTAAAGCTCATTGGGGTTATTGTAAAGCTCATTGGGGTTATTGTAAAGCTCATTGGGGTTATTGTAAAGCTCCTTGGGTTATTGTAAAGCTCATTGGGGTTATTGTAAAGCTCATTGGGTTATTGTAAAGCTCATTGGGTTATTGTAAAGCTCCTTGGGGTTATTGTAAAGCTCCTTGGGGTTATTGTAAAGCTCCTTGGGGTTATTGTAAAGCTCCTTGGGGTTATTGTAAAGCTCCTTTGGGTTATTGTAAAGCTCCTTTGGGTTATTGTAAAGCTCATTGGGGTTATTGTAAAGCTCCTTGGGGTTATTGTAAAGCTCCTTGGGTTATTGTTAAGCCCCTAGTGAGCTTTATATGAGATTGTTTAGATCTTCGTTCAGCCCTCGGATAAGCACACAATCTTCCCAACAGTTCACTCTGCAGCCAACCTTTCACAATTCTTTTCACACACTCCTTGGGGTTATTCTAAAGCTCCTTGCCTCTCTCTCCTTGCTCCTTGCCTCTCTAAAGCAGAGGGGGTTGTTGTAAAGCTCCTTGCCTCTCTACCAGATTGGGGCCATGTTGTAAAGCTCTCTGTTTTGGCCTTATTACCAGAGGGGCTCATGTTGTTTTGTTTTGGCCTCTCTACCAGAGGGGCCATGTCGCAGTCTCACTGTTTTGGCCTCTCCAGAGGGATCAGATCTTGTAGTCTCACTGTTTTGGCCTCTCTACCAGAGGGATCAGTTGTAGTCTCTCTGTTTTGGCCTCTCTGTTGTAGCTCAACTCTACCAGAGGGATCATGTTGTAGTCTCACTGTTTTGGCACTCTCTACCAGAGGGATCACATTGTAGTCTCTCTGTTTTGCCTCTCTACCTCCATGTTTGCCTCTGTTTTCTAACAGAGGGGCCATGTTGTAGTCTCTCTGTTTTGGCCTCTCTAACAGAGGGATCATGTTGTAGTCTCTCTGTTTTGGCCTCTCTAACAGAGGGATCATGTTGTAGTCTCACTGTTTTGGCCTCTCTAACAGAGGGATCATGTTGTAGTCTCACTGTTTTGGCCTCTCTACCAGAGGGATCATGTTGTAGTCTCTCTGTTTTGGCCTCTCTACCAGAGGGGCCATGTTGTAGTCTCTCTGTTTTGGCCTCTCTACCAGAGGGATCATGTTGTAGTCTCTCTGTTTTGGCCTCTCTACCAGAGGGATCATGTTGTAGTCTCTCTGTTTTGGCCTCTCTAACAGAGGGATCATGTTGTAGTCTCTCTGTTTTGGCCTCTCTAACAGAGGGATCATGTTGTAGTCTCTCTGTTTTGGCCTCTCTAACAGAGGGATCATGTTGTAGTCTCTCTGTTTTGGCCTCTCTAACAGAGGGATCATGTTGTAGTCTCTCTGTTTTGGCCTCTCTAACAGAGGGATCATGTTGTAGTCTCTCTGTTTTGGCCTCTCTAACAGAGGGATCAAATTGTAAACCCACTGTTTTGGCCTCTCTAACAGAGGGATCATGTTGTAGTCTCTCTGTTTTGGCTCTCAGAGGGATCTAGTCCAGACAGGGATCATGTTGTAGTCTCTCTGTTTTGGCCTCTCTACCAGAGGGATCACATTGTAGTCTCTCTGTTTTGGCCTCTCTACCAGAGGGATCACATTGTAGTCTCACTGTTTTGGCCTCTCTACCAGAGGGATCATGTTGTAGTCTCACTGTTTTGGCCTCTCTACCAGAGGGATCACATTGTAGTCTCTCTGTTTTGGCCTCTCTACCAGAGGGATCACATTGTAGTCTCTCTGTTTTGGCCTCTCTACCAGAGGGGCCATGTTGTAGTCTCACTGTTTTGGCCTCTCTACCAGAGGGGCCATGTTGTAGTCTCTCTGTTTTGGCCTCTCTAACAGAGGGATCATGTTGTAGTCTCTCTGTTTTGGCCTCTCTACCAGAGGGACCATGTTGTAGTCTCTCTGTTTTGGCCTCTCTACCAGAGGGATCACATTGTAGTCTCACTGTTTTGGCCTCTCTACCAGAGGGGCCATGTTGTAGTCTCACTGTTTTGGCCTCTCTACCAGAGGGATCAAATTGTAAACCCACTGTTTTGGCCTCTCTACCAGAGGGATCACATTGTAGTCTCTCTGTTTTGGCCTCTCTACCAGAGGGATCACATTGTAGTCTCACTGTTTTGGCCTCTCTACCAGAGGGATCACATTGTAGTCTCTCTGTTTTGGCCTCCCTAGCAGAGGTTTGCTACTGTTTTGGCCTCCCACAACTCCCCTAGTGATCTCTCTGTTATAGACTGTCTAAGCCTCCATATTCCATAGCTCCCACACGGCTGGTTGGGGAAATCATTCTGAATCTAAAAATCTGACAAAGGTCTGTTTTGCATATTTGCTTCCCTGTGTGCCGGACGAAAGAGGGGAGGTAATTGGTCCGTCACCATGGAGGCTCAACTCAATTCATTTACAGAAAGGTAGAGAAAGAGAGACATGGATGAGAGAGAGAGAGAGAGAGAGAGAGAGAGAGAGAGAGAGAGAGAGAGAGAGAGAGAGAGAGAGAGAGAGAGAGGTACAGAGAGAGAGAGGTACAGAGAGAGAGAGGTACAGAGAGAGAGAGAGAGGTACAGAGAGAGAGAGAGAGAGAGGTACAGAGATAGAGAGAGAGAGAGAGGTACAGAGAGAGAGAGGTACAGACAGACAGACAGACAGACAGACAGACAGACAGACAGACAGACAGACAGACAGACAGACAGACAGACAGACAGACAGACAGACAGACAGACAGACAGACAGACAGACAGACAGACAGACAGACAGACAGACAGACAGACAGACAGACAGACAGACAGACAGACAGACAGACAGACAGACAGACAGACAGACAGACAGACAGACAGACAGACAGACAGACAGACAGACAGACAGACAGACAGACAGACAGACAGACAGACTAAACCCCAAAACACACACACAACATAGAAAACATCACACATCTCTTGCAAAACCAGACTTCATTCAAAATTGTGTTTTTGCATCAAAACTCTACACACAAACCATCAAATGTTTATCTCTTATACATGCCAACTTCACACGGACGTGACAAATGTAAAAAACACAACTATCTTGTGTCTGTTGCATGTTCAGTGTGCAGTGGAGTCCACGGAAGTTTGTCATAGCACTCACACGTACATGTGCACAAATATATTCAGTATGTATGCATATTCAGTATATATAGCACTGAGACTGCACTTGTGAAGGTGGTAAATGACCTTTTAATGGCATCAGACCGAGGCTCTACATCTGTCCTCGTGCTCCTAGACCTTAGTGCTGCTTTTGATACCATCGATCATCACATTCTTCTGGAGAGATTGGAAACCCAAATTGGTCTACACGGACAAGTTCTGGCCTGGTTTAGATCTTATCTGTCGAAAAGATATCAGTTTGTCTCGGTGAATGGTTTGTCCTCTGACAAATCAACTGTAAATTTCGGTGTTCCTCAAGGTTCCGTTTTAGGACCACTATTGTTTTCAATATATATTTTACCTCTTGGGGATGTCATTCGAAAACATAATGTTAACTTTCACTGCTATGCGGATGACACACAGCTGTACATTTCAATGAAACATGGTGAAGCCCCAAAATTGCCCTCGCTAGAAGCATGTGTTTCAGACAAGGATATGGATGGATGCAAACGTTCTACTTTTAAACTCGGACAAAACAGAGATGCTTGTTTTAGGTCCCAAGAAACAAAGAGATCTTCTGTTGAATCTGACAATTAATCTTAATGGTTGTACAGTCGTCTCAAATAAAACTGTGAAGGATCTCGGCGTTACTCTGGACCCTGATCTCTCTTTTGAAGAACATATCAAGACTGTTTCAAGGACAGCTTTTTTCCATCTACGTAACATTGCAAAAATCTGAAACTTTCTGTCCAGAAATGATGCAGAAAAATTGATCCATGCTTTTGTCACTTCTAGGTTACACTACTGCAATGCTCTACTTTCCGGCTACCCGTATAAAGCACTAAATAAACTTCAGTTAGAATCCTGACTAGAACCAAAAAATGTGATCATATTACTCCAGTGCTAGCCTCCCTACACTGGCTTCCTGTCAAGGAAAGGGCTGATTTCAAGGTTTTACTGCTAACCTACAAAGCATTACATGGGCTTGCTCCTACCTACCTCTCTGATTTGGTCCTGCCGTACATACCTACACGTACGCTATGGTCACAAGACGCAGGCCTCCTAATTGTCACTAGAATTTCTAAGCAAACAGCTGGAGGCAGGGCTTTCTCCTATAGAGCTCCATTTTTATGGAATGGTCTGCCTACCCATGTGAGAGACGCAAACTCGGTCTCAACCTTTAAGTCTTTACTGAAGACTCATCTCTGGCACAGGAGTGTAAAGGTGAACGGAAAGGCTCTGGAGCAACGAACCGCCCTTGCTGTCTCTTTCTAGGGAGTTTTTCCTAGCCACCGTGCTTCTACACCTGCATTGCTTGCTGTTTGGGGTTTTAGGCTGGGTTTCTGTACAGCACTTTGAGATATCAGCTGATGTACGAAGGGCTATATAAATACATTTGATTTGAAATTTGATTTGATATATTTACAGTGTAAACAGAAAAGCAAGGGGGGAAAAACAAAATGTATTTATTTTTCAAAACGTTGTATTTTCATCCAAATTTCGGGATGAACAGTAACAAACAAAACAAATACAGTACAAGATAAACAAATAGGTTTGTTACGATAAAGAAAAAAACAATTAGGGTGCATCCTGTCTCCTATTTGGGTCTGATCACAGCACCTCATCAACATCACAAGCAATGTTCTCTCTGGCTTAACAGTGGGGGAAGTAGCGTCTGGAGTGGCGTATCCTGCCCTGGCATGCTCCCTCGTCTATGTCACCACAGGCCTCTTCCTTGTCCTCGTCCTCCTCTTCCCTTCACTCCTCTTCCTCTAATTCTCTCTCCTTTAATTGGCCTCCATTGTTGTCCAAACCAAGAAAGCCAACCTGAAGCCTGTTTATAGTGCTCAAGCTTCAATTTCTAAGTGAATAAATTGGCTATGTGTTTTCACACCTGAGCACTGGTGTAGGTAATCACTGGGTGTAGGTAATCACTGGGTGTAGGTAATCACTGGGTGTAGGTAATCACTGGGTGTAGGTAATCACTGGGTGTAGGTAATCACTGGGTGTAGGTAATAACTGGGTGTAGGTAATCACTGGGTGTAGGTAATCACTGGGTGTAGGTAATCACTGGGTGTAGGTAATAACTGGGTGTAGGTAATCACTGGGTGTAGGTAATCACTGGGTGTAGGTAATCACTGGGTGTAGGTAATGTAGGCACTGGGTGTATGTAATCACTGGGTGTATATAATCACTGGATGTAGGTAATCACTGGGTGTAGGTAATCACTGGGTGTAGGTAATCACTGGGTGTAGGTAATCAGTAAATGAGTATCATTTTGAATGGCAGTGTTTTCCAAACGAACCACAAGACCTGTTAGTTTTGAATGACGTGTCTAATGTAGAGAACTGTGTTTAGTGCAATGCAATTTCAAACTGAGTGTAAAGCAAATAATGTGCTTGTAGTTTTGCAGACTTGGTCTGAAGATTAGGTTCATGAGTTAATGGTTTCACTGAGTCTGCCTCAAGTACCACATTTAGAGTGTAAGGGATTGTAAAAAACTGTAACTATGTTTGTGTTCAGTGTGTTTACTGTAGGTTCAGTGTGTTTACTGTAGGTTCAGTGTGTTTACTGTAGGTTCAGTGTGTGTACTGTAGATTCAGTGTGTTTACTGTAGGTTCAGTGTGTTTACTGTAGGTTCAGTGTGTTTACTGTAGGTTCAGTGTTTTTACTGTAGGTTCAGTGTGTTTACTGTAGGTTCAGTTTGTTTAGGTTACTGTATGTGTGTGTTTAAACTGCCCAAGTCATCACAACAGACAATGTACTTCTGCATAAGCTCTTTTCAAACCTCAGAGGCATACTGTAACAATTGAACTACCAAATGATCTCAACACATTAGGCTATAGGTTACAGTACAGGGTAACGTGCCCAAGAAAAGTGCAATACCACCTCATGCATTCATTCCGGATTCTATAAATACAACTATCCCTATGAAACTGTAAATGCGAACAGTCTCTTAAAAGTTTCCAGTCCCTTAACAGTTAATGGTTAATAGGTGATGATGATTGTGCTTGAGGCCCTGCTAAAATGTCCTCCTCCTGTGAAAGTCCCACAGTACCCCATGTCTCTGTCAGGATGAAAATAGCTCTGCACTGCCACCAGAAAACACAGGTTTGTGTGTGTGCACGTGCGCTCGCGTGTGTATCTTCCAGAGGGGCCTCAGGCACATACAAGCCCCCTCTCCAACTGGCTTCCGACCCCACCGCAGTGGCCAGCCAGGCTGTGTGGGGTGTGGGACCAGCAGCCGGTGGTCACAGAGAGACCCAGACGATGATACGCTGTGTTTTTCTAGTGGTATTCCCACTGGCTTTATTTATTCATATCCTAATAGTCCCACGTCTCCACTGCTACAGCTGTTATGACACAGAGTGTGTAGCTAATGGCTTGATGATGTCAGAGACACAGGCTACAGTCCAATATCCCCAACAGCATACCAGTTACAGTATATAAATACCATACAAATGGCTTAGTTCTATGTTGCATGCTAATGTAGGTATTTGAAAGGATCTCGTTGCTATATGTGGGTGGATGATACAGGCATGTCTATATGTGGGTGGATGATACAGGCATGTCTATATGTATGTGGATGGATGATACAGGCATGTCTATATGTATGTGGATGGATAATACAGACATGTCTATATGTATGTGGATGGATGATACAGGCATGTCTATATGTATGTGGATGGATGATACAGACATGTCTATATGTATGTGGATGGATGATACAGGCATGTCTATATGTATGTGGATGGATGATACAGGCATGTCTATATGTGGGTGGATGATACAGGCATGTCTATATGTATGTGGATGGATGATACAGGCATGTCTATATGTATGTGGATGGATGATACAGACATGTCTATATGTATGTGGATGGATGATACAGGCATGTCTATATGTGGGTGGATGATACAGGCATGTCTGCACCATATTTGCCAGTTCTCAATGGGATTGAGATCCGGGCTCTTCGCTGGCCATAGCAGAACACTGACATTCCTGTCTTGCAGGAAATCATGCACAGAATGAGCAGTATAGCTGGTGGTATTGTCATGTTGGAGGGTCATGTCAGGATGAGCCTGAAGGAATGGTACCACATGAGGGAGGAGGATGTCTTCCCTGAAACGCACAGCGTTGAGATTGCCTGCATTGACAACAAGCTCAGTCTGATGATGCTGTGACACACCGTCCCAGACCATGACGGACCCTCCACCTCCAAATCGATCCCGCTCCAGAGTACAGGCCTCGGTGTAACGCTCATTCCTTCGACAATAATCGCGAATCCGACCATCGCAACCGGTGAGACAAAACCGCGACTCGTCAGTGAAGAGCACTTTTTGCCAGTCCTGTCTGGTCCAGCGACGGTGGATTTGTGCCCATAGGCAATGTTGTTGCAGGTGATGTCTGGTGAGGACCTGCCTTACAACAGGCCTACAAGCCCTCAGTCCAGCCTCTCTCAGCCTATTGCGGACAGTCTGAGCACTGATGGAGGGATTTTGCGTTCCTGGTGTAACACGGGCAGTTGTTGTTGCCATCCTGTACCTGTCCCACTGGTGTGATGTTCGGATGTACCTATTGGGGTTCGTTCCTTGTTCCTTGTCAATCATTTGCTTATTGGTGAAATGAGCATTCAGACAATATCTTTAAGTAAATCAATCATTAATTTATTAATGCAGTTGCAGACTGAGGTTGACAACGGGAACATAGCACGCATGTTTCCGAGTAAGTTCTGCAAAATAGAAAAGGGTCCAAGTTGTTTTATTATGCTTGCAGTCAACCCCTAGTGATGTCACTGCCTATGTCATTACCTTCTACACATGAGACCAAGCCCATACCTACACAGCTATACAAACAAGAGTTCCAGTGTTATCTAAATGCTCTGCAGTAAATGTCCATCTTGATTTATAGTGGTATGTCTGACTTGTCTCTTATCTCTTTCAGTCCCCTGCAGGGTTCTGTGTCTATGGAACTCTTGTATCTTTGAGGCGCTTTCTCACATACACCCTGTTTTGACTGCCATAACTCAGACATCTCTCAGACCGTTTGTTATAAGAAGGAGAGACTAGAAAGGTTCTGTGGAACAATATTAAACCTTATAATGCATTGTTCATCTGTAGTCTAGGACCTTATAAATGTAAGGGGGAGGGATCTTATAACCCTTACCCTTCTATTAATACAACATAAGCTTAATAAATTATTATAATACATCAAACATTTGGTACAGCCCCTATCATGACCCCAAGGTGAACCCAACATTTCGATCCTGTGCAGGTGTTGTTACACTGTGAGGACAATCAGCTGTCCATCCTGTCTCCCTGTAGCGCTGTCTTAGGCATCTCACAGTACGGACATTGCAATTTATTGCCCTGGCCACATCTGCAGTCCTCATGCCTCCTTGCAGCATGCTTAAGGTACATTCACTCAGATGAGCAGGGACCTTGGGAATCTTTCTTTGGGTGTTTTATCAGAGTCAGTAGAAAGGACTCTTTAGTGTCCTACATTTTCATAACTGTGACCTTATCTGCCCACCAGTTAGTGTCTTAACGACCGTTCCACAGGTTCATGTTCATTAATTGTTTATGGTTCATTGAACAAGCATGGGAAATAGTGTTTAAACCCTTTACAATGAAGATCTGTGAAGTTATTTGGATTTTTACGAATGATCTTTGAAGGACAGGGTCCTGAAAAAGGGCCGTTTCTTTTTGTTGCTGAGTTTATGTAACCGGTGGATCTTGAGGGAGAGGATCTTCTCAGTTAAACATGATGTACTGCACTCACCTGTAGGCTACTGTACCACTGTGATGTAATGGTTGAGGTCAATGGGACATGGTACTTTTACATTTTCTAACCTAAATTATAACAAAACATGTATATTTTCTATTCTGATTCTGAACAGCAGGGTGAAGGGCTTTCTTTTTTATTCACATGATTATGTGTTGACCAACAGGGCAGTGTCTCTTTTAGGAGGGTTGGCAGGGCGAAGCTATTTTATGAATAAACTAACTTTTCCCAGAGGACTTAGAGGAGTCTTGACAGTAGCTGTGTTGTTGTTGGAGTAAAGATGTGGCATGCTCCCTCTCTTCACAACCCACAGAGAAAACGAACACGGAAACTCCATTCCCTCATCCCCTGTATTTCTAAAGCTATTTATGCTTGATAGTGTTCATGGTTTCGGTCGGATGAGAAGATTTGAAATGAGAGGCACTGGCACATTAAAGAGAATTACAGTGCATTTAATGTATTCAGACCCCTTGACCCCATGACTTTTCCCACATTTTGTTACATTACAGCCTTACTCTAAAATTGATTAAACATATGTATATCATCAATCTAACCCTAACCCTACCCCATAATGATGAAGCAAAAACACGTTTTTAAAAATTATTTTAAATTTATAAAAAAAACAAAATTATCATATTTACAAGTATTCAGACCCTTTACTCAGTACTTTGTTGAAGCACCTTTGGCAGTGATTACAGTCTTGAGTCTTCTTGGGTATGATGCCACAAGCTTGGCACACCTGTATTTGGGGAGTTTCTCCCATTCTTATCTGCAGATCCTCTCAAGCTCTGTCAGGTTGGATGGGGAGCATCGCTGCACAGCTATTTTCAGGTCTCTCTAGAGATGTTAGATCGGGTTCAAGTCCAGGCTCTGGCTGGGCCACTCAGGACATTCAGAGACCCGAAGCCACTCCTGCATTGTCTTGGCTGTGTGCTTAGGGTTGTTTTCCTGCTGGAAGGTGAACCTTCACCCCAGTCTGAAGTTCTGAGCGCTCTGGAGCAGGTTTTCATCAAGGATCTCTATACTTTGCTCCGTTCATCTTTCCCCCGATCCTGAATAGTCTCCTAGTCCCTGCCGCTGAAAACCATCCCCACAGCATGATGCTGCCACCACCATTCTTCACCGTAGGGGTGGTATCAGGTTTCCTCCAGATGTGACACTTGGCATTCAGGCCAAAAACTTCAATCTTGGTTTCATCAGACCTGAGAATCTTGTTTCTCATGGTCTGAGAGTCTTTAGGTGCCTTTTGGCAAACTTCAAGCGGGATGTCATGTGTCTTTTACTGAGGAGTGGCTTCCATATGGCCACTCTATCATAAAGGTATGTTTGGTGGAGTGCTGCAGAGATGGTTGTCTTTCTGGAAGTTTCTTCCATCTCCACAGAGGAACTCTGTAGCTCTGTCAAATTGACCATCGGGTTCTTGGTCACCACCCTGACCAAGGCCCTTCTCCTCCGATTGCTCAGTTTGGCCGAGAGGTCAGCTCTTGGAAGAGTCTTGGTGGTTCCAAACTTCATCCATTTAAGAATGATGCAGGCCACTGTGTTCTTGAGGACCTTCAATGCAGCAGACATTTTTTGGTACCCTTCCCCAGATCTGTGCCTCGACACAATCCTGACTCGTAGCTCTACGGACAATTCCTTCGACCTCATGGCTTGGTTTTTGCTCTGACGTGCACTGTCAACTGTGGGACCTTATATAGACAGGTGTGTGCCCAATCAATTTAATTTACCACAGGTGGACTTCAATCAAGTTGTAGAAACATCTCAAGGATGTTCAATGGAAACAGGATGGACCTGAGCTAATAGCAAAGGGTCTCATAGCAAAGGGTCTGAATACTTATGTAAGTAATGTATTGTATGTAGATTGATGAGGGGGGGAAAATGATTTAATTAATTTTATAATACGGCTGTGGTGTAACAAAATATGAAAAAAGGGAAAGGAGTCTGAATACTTTTCCGAATGCACTGTATATCCTGTAGCTTAGCGCTGTGACAGACCAATCAGTCACTGTATATCCTGTAGCTTAGCGCTGTGACAGACCAATCAGTCACTGTATATCCTGTAGCTTAGCGCTGTGACAGACCAATCAGTCACTGTATATCCTGTGACAGACCAATCAGTCACTATATCCTGTAGCTGCTGTGACAGACCAATCAGTCACTGTATATCCAGACCAATCAGTCACTGTATATCCTGTAGCTTAGCGTTGTGACCTCATCTTTACTAGATGCTGTTCTTCCACTAACCTCATTGCAACTCCCCTCCAAGTCTCCGACCACTGCCTTGTATCCTTTTCCCTCTCGCTCTCATCCAACACCTCCCACACTGCCCCTACTCGGATGGTATCGCCGTCCCAACCTTCGCTCTCTCTCCCCGCTACTCTCTCCTCTTCCATCCTATCATCTCTTCCCTCCGCTCAAACCTTCTCCCACCTATCTCCTGATTCTGCCTCCTTAACCCTCCTCTCCTCCCTCTCTGCATCCCTTGACTCTCTATGTCCCCTATCCTCCAGGCCGGCTCGGTCCTCCCCTCCCGCTCCGTGGCTCGATGACTCATTGCGAGCTCACAGAACAGGGCTCCGGGCAGCCGAGCGGAAATGGAGGAAAACTCGCCTCCCTGCGGACCTGGCATCCTTTCACTCCCTCCTCTCTACATTTTCCTCCTCTGTCTCTGCTGCTAAAGCCACTTTCTACCACGCTAAATTCCAAGCATCTGCCTCTAACCCTAGGAAGCTCTTTGCCACCTTCTCCTCCCTCCTGAATCCTCCGCCCCCTCCCCCCTCCTCCCTCTCTGCAGATGACTTCGTCAACCATTTTGAAAAGAAGGTCGACGACATCCGATCCTCGTTTGCTAAGTCAAACGACACCGCTGGTTCTGCTCACACTGCCCTACCCTGTGCTCTGACCTCTTTCTCCCTCTCTCTCCAGATGAAATCTCGCGTCTTGTGACGGCCGGCCGCCCAACAACCTGCCCGCTTGACCCTATCCCCTCCTCTCTTCTCCAGACCATTTCCGGAGACCTTCTCCCTTACCTCACCTCGCTCATCAACTCATCCCTGACCGTTGGCTACGTCCCTTCCGTCTTCAAGAGAGCGAGAGTTGCACCCCTTCTGAAAAAACCTACACTCGATCCCTCCGATGTCAACAATTACAGACCAGTATCCCTTCTTTCTTTTCTCTCCAAAACTCTTGAACGTGCCGTCCTTGGCCAGCTCTCCCGCTATCTCTCTCTGAATGACCTTCTTGATCCAAATCAGTCAGGTTTCAAGACTAGTCATTCAACTGAGACTGCTCTCCTCTGTATCACGGAGGCGCTCCGCACTGCTAAAGCTAACTCTCTCTCCTCTGCTCTCATCCTTCTAGATCTATCGGCTGCCTTCGATACTGTGAACCATCAGATCCTCCTCTCCACCCTCTCCGAGTTGGGCATCTCCGGCGCGGCCCACGCTTGATTGCGTCCTACCTGACAGGTCGCTCCTACCAGGTGGCGTGGCGAGAATCTGTCTCCTCACCACGCGCTCTCACCACTGGTATCCCCCAGGGCTCTGTTCTTGGCCCTCTCCTATTCTCGCTATACACCAAGTCACTTGGCTCTGTCATAACCTCACATGGTCTCTCTTATCATTGCTATGCAGACGACACACAATTAATCTTCTCCTTTCCCCCTTCTGATGACCAGGTGGCGAATCGCATCTCTGCATGTCTGGCAGACATATCAGTGTGGATGACGGATCACCACCTCAAGCTGAACCTCGGCAAGACGGAGCTGCTCTTCCTCCCGGGGAAGGACTGCCCGTTCCATGATCTCGCCATCACGGTTGACAACTCCATTGTGTCCTCCTCCCAGAGCGCCAAGAACCTTGGCGTGATCCTGGACAACACCCTGTCGTTCTCAACTAACATCAAGGCGGTGGCCCGTTCCTGTAGGTTCATGCTCTACAACATCCGCAGAGTACGACCCTGCCTCACACAGGAAGCGGCGCAGGTCCTAATCCAGGCACTTGTCATCTCCCGTCTGGATTACTGCAACTCGCTGTTGGCTGGGCTCCCTGCCTGTGCCATTAAACCCCTTCAACTCATCCAGAACGCCGCAGCCCGTCTGGTGTTCAACCTTCCCAAGTTCTCTCACGTCACCCCGCTCCTCCGTTCTCTCCACTGGCTTCCAGTTGAAGCTCGCATCCGCTACAAGACCATGGTGCTTGCCTACGGAGCTGTGAGGGGAACGGCACCTCAGTACCTCCAGGCTCTGATCAGGCCCTACACCCAAACAAGGGCACTGCGTTCATCCACCTCTGGCCTGCTCGCCTCCCTACCACTGAGGAAGTACAGCTCCCGCTCAGCCCAGTCAAAACTGTTCGCTGCCCTGGCCCCCCAATGGTGGAACAAACTCCCTCACGACGCCAGGACAGCGGAGTCAATCACCACCTTCCGGAGACACCTGAAACCCCACCTCTTTAAGGAATACCTAGGATAGGTTAAGTAATCCCTCTCACCCCACCCCCCTAAGTTTTAGATGCACTATTGTTAAGTGACTGTCCCACTGGATGTCATAAGGTGAATGCACCAATTTGTAAGTCGCTCTGGATAAGAGCGTCTGCTAAATGACTTAAATGTAATGTAAATGTAAATGTAATGTGACAGACCAATGAGTCACTGTATATCCTGTAGCTTAGCGCTGTGACAGACCAATCAGTCACTGTATATCCTGTAGCTTAGCGCTGTGACAGACCAATCAGTCACTGTATATCCTGTAGCTTAGCGTTGTGACAGACCAATGAGTCACTGTATATCCTGTAGCTTAGCGCTGTGACAGACCAATCAGTCACTGTATATCCTGTAGCTTAGCGCTGTGACAGACCAATCAGTCACTGTATATCCTGTAGCTTAGCGTTGTGACAGACCAATGAGTCACTGTATATCCTGTAGCCTAGCGTTCTGACAGACCAATGAGTCACTGTATATCCTGAAGCCCAGCGCTCTGACAGACCAATCAGTCACTGTATATCCTGTAGCTTAGCGTTGTGACAGACCAATCAGTCACTGTATATCCTGTAGCCCAGCGCTCTGACAGACCAATCAGTCACTGTATATCCTGTAGCCCAGCGTTGTGACAGACCAATCAGTCACTGTATATCCTGTAGCCCAGCGTTGTGACAGACCAATCACAGTGTTGTGCTTGTTGCTGTTATAGGCTTACAAATGAAAAGTAACCTGATACAGCGATTGAAGGAAGGATGAACTGGAGAGATATGGTGAGGAGAAAGGGAGTGACAGTGAGAGAAGAACAGTAATATAAACAGGTGTTAAAACTCCCTTCTTCCAGTTTCTCTTAAACTGTGGACAACATCTCGTTCAATGGCCTCACTCACGGCTATGACACACATACACACACACAGAAACACACACACAGACAGTCTACACTTCAGTCTGATGTGTAAATCACCACCTCTCATGTTTTCGTCAGTATGTCTCTTCATCATGATTCAGGGGTCAGGGTTGTCTTAATCAAAGACTCTTTCATTCCCTCCCGTTCATCCCAAGTCTTTGATTAGTGCTTCACACAGACTGAGACAAAGGCTGTCT
Organism: Oncorhynchus gorbuscha; assembly: GCF_021184085.1. NCBI lineage: Eukaryota > Metazoa > Chordata > Actinopteri > Salmoniformes > Salmonidae > Oncorhynchus > Oncorhynchus gorbuscha. The sequence continues at coordinate 106,530,628 of NC_060178.1, read as the reverse complement.
AAGATATCTGTAGCCGCCCATCTTCATGTCTCCCACCCTGATGAGAAGCATGAGAAGAATGACATCAAATAGAGACCATTCAAAGTGTCCTAGCCATTTGATTTCTTCCTTGATAAAAGAGACCCATCACCATTACTTCAAGGCTCTGGAAGATCAAAGCAGCTTCGTTGCCCATCTGATTTTTCTTCTCCTCTCTTTCCTCTGACCGCATGTCCCTCTCAATGTTAGTCTCTCTGATTCATGCAGGAACATACCCATTTCTATAGCTTTACTGGCTCTAAGTATTTATGTTCTTGACCAGCTTTGAACTTCTCATAACTGCATTGCATGCCTCAACTCAACAATTGTAATGGTACTTTCCCTCCTCTAATCTACCCCCCCCTCCCTCCCTCGCTCTCTCTCCCCCGTCTCTCTCTCTCTCTCTCTCCCCCGTCTCTCTCTCTCTCTCCCTCTCTAATATGGTCATACATTTGGCAGGAGGTTAGGAAGTGCAGCTCAGTTTCCACCTCATTTTGTGGGCAGTGAGCACATAGCCTGTCTTCTCTTGAGAGACAGGTCTGAATTCGACGGCATTTCTCAATAGCAAGGCTATGCTCACTGAGTCTGTACATAGTCAAAGATTTGTATTCTGGTATTCTGCCACTGTGTACTCTCTGTTTAGGGCCAAATAGCATTCTAGATTGATCAGTTTTTTGGTAAATTCTTTCCAATGTGTTAAATAATTATCTTATTGTTTTCTCTTGATTTGATTGGGTCTAATTGTGTTGCTGTCCTGGGGGTCTGTTGGGTCTGTTTGTGTTCGTGAACCGAGCTCCAGGATCAGCTTGCTTGAGGGACTCTTCTCCAGGTTAATTTCTCTGTAGGTGATGGCTTTGTTATGAAAGGTTTGGGAATAGTTTACTTTTAGGTGGTTGTAGAATTTAACGTCTAATTTCTGGATTTAGAAAGTTAGCAGGTATCGGCCTAATTCTGCTCTGCATGCACTATTTGGTGTTTTACGTTGTACTCCGATTATATTTTGACAGAATTTTGCATGCAGAGTCTCAATTAGGTGTTTGTCCCATTTTGTGAATTATTGGTAGGTATAAAGGACAATGGGTTCTATAACTGATTCAAGTATTTTTATCCAGATCCTAATTGGTATGTTGAATTTTATGTTCCATTTGATGGCATAGAATGCCCATCTTGCCTTGTCTCTCAGTTTGTTCAGAGCTATGTGAAAGTTACCTGTGGCTCTGATGTTTAGGCAGAGGTATGAATCTTTTTTGTGTGCTCTAGGGCAACATTGTCTAGATGGAATTTGTATTCTTTTTTACTGAGATTCACTGTCAGGGCCCAGGTCTGACAGAATCTGTTCAGAAGCTCTAGGTACTGCTGTAGGTCCTTCTTGGTTGGGGACAGAAGCACCAGATCATCAGCAACAGTGGCGTAACGGTTTTCTTCAATTATGTAGTTCTTATGCCACATGAATCATCGTAGCCTGGTGATAAAGAAGTCAGGACGAGAGCATGCTGGTTATCCTCTACATTATATTCCCACATTTACAGCTGTTGTGTGCAATAAGACCAGTGCGGCATACGTAATGGTTTGGAAAACACAGCCGTACAAACAGTTCCACAACATTATTTTCCCCATCCTGCATTAAAAGAGTCTAAATGTGTATTTAGTTCTATGACAAACCAAACTGAGCACACTAATAACTAGGTATTGTGTTGTTGAACAGATACACAGGCCACTGAAATAGAACATACACCCAACAGTAACACTGACCTGGACTGTTACAGTTACTATAAGACCATCACCCTACAGTAACACTGACCAGGACTGTTACAGTTACTATAAGACCATCACCCTACAGTAACACTGACCAGGACTGTTACAGTTACTATAAGACCATCACACTACAGTAACACTGACCAGGACTCTTACAGTTACTATAAGACCATCACCCTACAGTAACACTGACCAGGACTGTTACAGTTACTATAAGACCATCACCCTACAGTAACACCAGGACTGTTACAGTTACTATAAGAACATCACCCTAACAGTCCTGGTGTTACTGTAGGGTGATGGTCTTATAGTAACTGTAACAGTCCTGGTGTTACTGTAGGGTGATGGTCTTATAGTAGCTGTAACAGTCCTGGTCAGTATTACTGTAGGGTGATGGTCTTATAGTAACTGTAACAGTCCTGGTCAGTGTTACTGTAGGGTGATGGTCTTATAGTAGCTGTAACAGTCCTGGTCAGTATTACTGTAGGGTGATGGTCTTATAGTAACTGTAACAGTCCTGGTGTTACTGTAGGGTGATGGTCTTATAGTAACTGTAACAGTCCTGGTCAGTGTTACTGTAGGGTGGTGGTCTTATAGTAACTGTAACAGTCCAGGTCAGTGTTACTGTAGGGTGGTGGTCTTATAGTAACTGTAACAGTCCTGGTGTTACTGTAGGGTGATGGTCTTATAGTAACTGTAACAGTCCTGGTGTTACTGTAGGGTGATGGTCTTATAGTAACTGTAACAGTCCTGGTGTTACTGTAGGGTGATGGTCTTATAGTAACTGTAACAGTCCTGGTGTTACTGTAGGGTGATGGTCTTATAGTAACTGTAACAGTCCTGGTGTTAATGTAGGGTGATGGTCTTATAGTAGCTGTAACAGTCCTGGTCAGTGTTACTGTAGGGTGGTGGTCTTATAGTAACTGTAACAGTCCTGGTGTTACTGTAGGGTGATGGTCTTATAGTAACTGTAACAGTCCTGGTGTTACTGTAGGGTGATGGTCTTATAGTAACTGTAACAGTCCTGGTGTTACTGTAGGGTGATGGTCTTATAGTAACTGTAACAGTCCTGGTGTTACTGTAGGGTGATGGTCTTATAGTAACTGTAACAGTCCTGGTGTTACTGTAGGGTGATGGTCTTATAGTAGCTGTAACAGTCCTGGTCAGTGTTACTGTAGGGTGGTGGTCTTATAGTAACTGTAACAGTCCTGGTCAGTGTTACTGTAGGGTGGTGGTCTTATAGTAACTGTAACAGTCCTGGTGTTACTGTAGGGTGATGATCTTATAGTAACTGTAACAGTCCTGGTCAGTGTTACTGTAGGGTGATGGTCTTATAGTAACTGTAACAGTCCTGGTGTTACTGTAGGGTGATGATCTTATAGTAACTGTAACAGTCCTGGTGTTACTGTAGGGTGATGGTCTTATAGTAACTGTAACAGTCCTGGTGTTACTGTAGGGTGATGGTCTTATAGTAGCTGTAACAGTCCTGGTCAGTGTTACTGTAGGGTGGTGGTCTTATAGTAACTGTAACAGTCCTGGTGTTACTGTAGGGTGATGGTCTTATAGTAACTGTAACAGTCCTGGTGTTACTGTAGGGTGATGATCTTATAGTAACTGTAACAGTCCTGGTCAGTGTTACTGTAGGGTGGTGGTCTTATAGTAACTGTAACAGTCCTGGTGTTACTGTAGGGTGATGGTCTTATAGTAACTGTAACAGTCCTGGTCAGTGTTACTGTAGGGTGATGGTCTTATAGTAACTGTAACAGTCCTGGTGTTACTGTAGGGTGATGGTCTTATAGTAACTGTAACAGTCCTGGTTACAGTGTTACTGTAGGGTGATGGTCTTATAGTAACTGTAACAGTCCTGGTCAGTGTTACTGTAGGGTGATGGTCTTATAGTAACTGTAACAGTCCTGGTCAGTGTTACTGTAGGGTGATGGTCTTATAGTAACTGTAACAGTCCTGGTCAGTGTTACTGTAGGGTGATGGTCTTATAGTAACTGTAACAGTCCTGGTCAGTGTTACTGTAGGGTGATGGTCTTATAGTAACTGTAACAGTCCAGGTCAGTGTTACTGTAGGGTGGTGGTCTTATAGTAACTGTAACAGTCCTGGTGTTACTGTAGGGTGATGGTCTTATAGTAACTGTAACAGTCCTGGTCAGTGTTACTGTAGGGTGATGGTCTTATAGTAACTGTAACAGTCCTGGTCAGTGTTACTGTAGGGTGGTGGTCTTATAGTAACTGTAACAGTCCTGGTCAGTGTTACTGTAGGGTGGTGGTCTTATAGTAACTGTAACAGTCCTGGTGTTACTGTAGGGTGATGGTCTTATAGTAACTGTAACAGTCCTGGTCAGTGTTACTGTAGGGTGATGGTCTTATAGTAACTGTAACAGTCCTGGTCAGTGTTACTGTACTGGGTGATGGTCTTATAGTAACTGTAACAGTCCTGGTCAGTGTTACTGTAGGGTGATGGTCTTATAGTAACTGTAACAGTCCTGGTCAGTGTTACTGTAGGGTGATGGTCTTATAGTAACTGTAACAGTCCTGGTGTTACTGTAGGGTGATGGTCTTATAGTAACTGTAACAGTCCTGGTCAGTATTACTGTAGGGTGATGGTCTTATAGTAACTGTAACAGTCCTGGTGTTACTGTAGTTACTGTAGGGTGATGGTCTTATAGTAACTGTAACAGTCCTGGTCAGTGTTACTGTAGGGTGATGGTCTTATAGTAACTGTAACAGTCCTGGTCAGTGTTACTGTAGGGTGGTGGTCTTATAGTAACTGTAACAGTCCTGGTCAGTGTTACTGTAGGGTGGTGGTCTTATAGTAACTGTAACAGTCCAGGTCAGTGTTACTGTAGGGTGGTGGTCTTATAGTAACTGTAACAGTCCTGGTGTTACTGTAGGGTGATGGTCTTATAGTAACTGTAACAGTCCTGGTGTTACTGTAGGGTGATGGTCTTATAGTAACTGTAACAGTCCTGGTCAGTGTTACTGTAGGGTGATGGTCTTATAGTAACTGTAACAGTCCTGGTCAGTGTTACTGTAGGGTGATGGTCTTATAGTAACTGTAACAGTCCAGGTCAGTGTTACTTATAGTAACTGTAGGGTGATGGTCTTATAGTAACTGTAACAGTCCTGGTCAGTGTTACTGTAGGGTGATGGTCTTATAGTAACTGTAACAGTCCTGGTGTTACTGTAGGGTGATGGTCTTATAGTAACTGTAACAGTCCTGGTCAGTGTTACTGTAGGGTGATGGTCTTATAGTAACTGTAACAGTCCTGGTCAGTGTTACTGTAGGGTGATGGTCTTATAGTAACTGTAACAGTCCAGGTCAGTGTTACTGTAGGGTGATGGTCTTATAGTAACTGTAACAGTCCAGGTCAGTGTTACTGTAGGGTGATGGTCTTATAGTAACTGTAACAGTCCTGGTCAGTGTTACTGTAGGGTGATGGTCTTATAGTAACTGTAACAGTCCTGGTGTTACTGTAGGGTGATGGTCTTATAGTAACTGTAACAGTCCTGGTCAGTGTTACTGTATGGTGATGGTCTTATAGTAACTGTAACAGTCCTGGTCAGTGTTACTGTAGGGTGATGGTCTTATAGTAACTGTAACAGTCCAGGTCAGTGTTACTGTAGGGTGATGGTCTTATAGTAACTGTAACAGTCCTGGTCAGTGTTACTGTAGGGTGATGGTCTTATAGTAACTGTAACAGTCCTGGTCAGTGTTACTGTAGGGTGATGGTCTTATAGTAACTGTAACAGTCCAGGTCAGTGTTACTGTAGGGTGGTGGTCTTATAGTAACTGTAACAGTCCAGGTCAGTGTTACTGTAGGGTGGTGGTCTTATAGTAACTGTAACAGTCCTGGTGTTACTGTAGGGTGATGGTCTTATAGTAACTGTAACAGTCCTGGTCAGTGTTACTGTAGGGTGATGGTCTTATAGTAACTGTAACAGTCCTGGTCAGTGTTACTGTAGGGTGATGGTCTTATAGTAACTGTAACAGTCCTGGTCAGTGTTACTGTAGGGTGGTGGTCTTATAGTAACTGTAACAGTCCAGGTCAGTGTTACTGTAGGGTGGTGGTCTTATAGTAACTGTAACAGTCCTGGTCAGTGTTACTGTAGGGTGATGGTCTTATAGTAACTGTAACAGTCCTGGTGTTACTGTAGGGTGATGGTCTTATAGTAACTGTAACAGTCCTGGTGTTACTGTAGGGTGATGGTCTTATAGTAACTGTAACAGTCCTGGTCAGTGTTACTGTAGGGTGATGGTCTTATAGTAACTGTAACAGTCCAGGTCAGTGTTACTGTAGGGTGATGGTCTTATAGTAACTGTAACAGTCCTGGTCAGTGTTACTGTAGGGTGATGGTCTTATAGTAACTGTAACAGTCCTGGTCAGTGTTACTGTAGGGTGATGGTCTTATAGTAACTGTAACAGTCCTGGTCAGTGTTACTGTAGTGTGATGGTCTTATAGTAACTGTAACAGTCCTGGTCAGTGTTACTGTAGGGTAATGGTCTTATAGTAACTGTAACAGTCCTGGTCAGTGTTACTGTAGTGTGATGGTCTTATCGTTAGTAACTGTAACAGTCCTGGTCAGTGTTACTGTAGGGTGATGGTCTTATAGTAGCCTGTAACAGTCCTGGTCAGTGTTACTGTAGGGTGATGGTCTTATAGTAACTGTAACAGTCCTGGTCAGTGTTACTGTAGTGGTCTTATAGTAACTGTAACAGTCCTGGGTTACTGGGTACTGTAACTGTAACAGTCCTGGACTGATGGGTACTGTCGCCGGTAGGGTGACGTCTTCTGGACTGTAACAGTTCTGTCAGTGGACGCTCTGGACTGGGTTCTAACTGTAACAGCCGGACGCTCTGGACCTGGTCAGGTTCTGTGTGATGGTCTTATAGTAACTGTAACAGTCCTGGTCAGCTCTGGACTGGGTTCTGACTGTAACAGTCCTGGACGCTCTGGACTGGGTTCTGTAACAGTCCGGACGCTCTGGACTGATGGTTCTGTCGCCGGACGCTCTGGACTGGGTTCTGTAGCCGGACGCTCTGGACTGGGTTCTGTAGCCGGACGCTCTGGACTGGGTACTGTCGCCGGACGCTCTGGACTGGGTACTGTCGCCAGACGCTCTGGACTGGCAAGGCGCACTGTAGGCCTGGTGTGTGGTGCAGGCAATGGTGGTGCCGGGCTGGGGACACGCACCTCAGGGCGAGTGCGGGGAGGAGGAACAGGGCGTACTGGACTGCCGAGGCACACTATAGGCCTGGTGCCGGCACTGGTGGTACCGGGCTGGGGACACGCACCTCAGGGCGAGTGCGGGGAGCAGGCACAGCACGTACTGGCCTGTGGAGGCGTACTGGAGTTCTGGAGTATAGAGCTGACACAACCCATCCTGGCTGGATGTTTATAATAATATATATGCCATTTAGCAGACGCTTTTATCCAAAGCGACTTACAGTCATGTGTGCATACATTCTACGTATGGGTGGTCCCGGGGATCGAACCCACTACCCTGGCGATACAAGCGCCATGCTCTACCAACTGAGCTACAGAAGGACCAGTGCCCTACAGTACGCAGAGCCGGCACAGGATATCCTGGTCCATGGAGGTATACTGGAGACCAGGAGCGCTGAGCCGGCACTCTCCTTCCTGGCTGGATGCCCATTCAGAAATGCGCACTGGAGACACTGTGCATTCCACTGCATAACACGGTGCCTGACCAGTAACACGCTCCCCACGGGAAGCACGAGGAGTTGGCTCAGGTCTCCTACCAACGCTCCTACCTAAACATTTTTTATTGGGGCTGCCTCTCAGGCTTGCATGCTAGCCGTGTACCCTTACTAGGCAGGGTAGCCTAGTTGTTAGAGCGTTGGACTGGTAACCGGAAGGTTGCAAGTTCAAATCCCTGAGCTGACATAGTACAAATCTGTCGTTCTGCCCCTGAACAGGCAGTTAACCCACTGTTCCTAAGCAGTCATTGAAAATAAGAATTTGTTCTTAACTGACTTGCCTGTATCCCTCCTCGCACTGTTCCATAGAATCCCAAGCGGGCTCTGGTACTATCCCTGGATCGATGGACCACCTCTCCATCTCCTCCCAGGTTGTCACCCACTCATCCTTCTCCTGGGTCCATTCTTCCACAAAGCGCTGTTCCTCAACACGCTGCTTGGTCCTTGTTTGGTGGGTTATTCTGTCATGGTCGTTGCATGGAGGAGACCAAGGCGCAGTGTGAGATGAACACATCTTCTTTAATAAGACGAAGAACACTTAAACAAACTTACAAAACAACAAAACGACCGTGGAGCTATATATGATAAGTGCAGACACAGGCAACTAACACATAGACAATAACTCACGAATTACCCAAAGAATATGGCTGCCTAAATATGGTTCCCAATCAGAGACAACAATAAACAGCTGCCTCTGATTGAGAACCAATCTAGGCAACCATAGACATACATAACACCTAGATAGTACACAACCCAATAAACATACAAAACCCCTAGACAGTACAAAAACACATACGTCACACCCTGAACCAAAATAATAAAGAAAACAAAGAATACTAAGGTCAGGGCGTGACAATGTCCACAATAATAATACCAGGATGTCCACAATAATAATACCAGGATGTCCACAATAATAATACCAGTATGTCCACAATAATAATGGGGACAATAATAATACCAGGATGTCCACAATAATACTACCAGGATGTCCACAATAATAATGGGGACAATAATAATACCAGGATGTCCACAATAATAATACCAGTATGTCCACAATAATAATGGGGACAATAATAATACCAGGATGTCCACAATAATACTACCAGGATGTCCACAATAATAATGGGGACAATAATAATACCAGGATGTCCACAATAATAATACCAGTATGTCCACAATAATAATGGGGACAATAATAATACCAGGATGTCCACAATAGTACTACCAGGATGTCCACAATAATAATGGGGACAATAATAATACCAGGATGTCCACAATAATAATACCAGTATGTCCACAATAATAATGGGGACAATAATAATACCAGGATGTCCACAAGAATACTACCAGGATGTCCACAATAATAATGGGGACAATAATAATACCAGTATGTCCACAATAATAATACCAGGATGTCCACAATAATAATACCAGTATGTCCACAATAATAATACCAGGATGTCCACAATAATAATACCAGGATGTCCACAATAATAATACCAGGATGTCCACAATAATACTACCAGTATGTCCACAATAATAATGGGGACAATAATAATACCAGGATGTCCACAATAATAATGTGGACAATAATAATACCAGGATGTCCACAATAATAATACCAGGATGTCCACAATAATAATACCAGTATGTCCACAATAATAATGGGGACAATAATAATACCAGGATGTCCACAATAATAATACCAGGATGTCCACAATAATAATATCAGTATGTCCACAATAATAATGGGGACAATAATAATACCAGGATGTCCACAATAATAATACCAGGATGTCCACAATAATAATATCATCCACAATAATAATACCAGGATGTCCACAATAATAATACCAGGATGTCCATAATAATAATACCAGGATGTCCACAATAATAATACCAGGATGTCCACAATAATAATATCAGTATGTCCACAATAATAATACCAGGATGTCCACAATAATAACACCAGGATGTCCATAATAATAATACCAGGATGTCCACAATAATAATACCAGGATGTCCACAATAATAATACCAGGATGTCCACAATAATAATACCAGGATGTCCACAATAATAATACCAGGATGTCCACAATAATAATACCAGGATGTCCACAATAATAATACCAGGATGTCCACAATAATAATACCAGGATGTCCACAAGTCAGCTTGTACTCACATGTATGCTTCAAACAAATATGTTTCAAATACAGGATGACATCATGACAAATACGTACAAGCAAATACATGAATATTCCCTTCTGTACATCTTAACTTAAATCTTAATTTAGTTGATTTTTGTAGATCTTAATTTGGGCAATATATGTCAGTTAATTCATTATAATGTAGCTATTACAAATCAGTTAAAGAGTTGTCCAGGGAAATGTTTCTACTGCATTGTACTGTAAAGCCTGTCTGCCTGCTGTCAATCAGTGTTTTCTATAGTCAAGTTCCTCTGAGTCTCTCACGGAGTACCTTTATTAGAATCATCATCTGCATAAATTACAAACACACATTTGTAAACACTCCTTTTAACATGCCCCAGAAATACGAAGCTCTTTCTAAAATAGTTCAAAGCTAGTTTATAATCATGTTTTTAAATAGTGATTTGCAGTATCAAATAATCTGACTTTTCTTGTCTGTCACAGAGCAGTCCTGAAGCATTACAGATGTAGGCTCTTAATTTGATCACTCTTTGTTGCAGATGAGCTTTGTGATTTACATACATTCACTAAACACCCGCACTAACACAGTTATATTAACAGTATTGCACTTTTCATGTAGCCTACTTTTGGCCAGCCTAACCACTAATCAAGCAACATTATGGACTAAATGTTAAAATCCTGTTCCTGCAGGATTATTTTGCTGTGACAATACTGGTCAAATTGAGATCCTATATCTGTACACCCACTGCAAGTCTTCTAACAACATCACTTCTTCTAAATTCAGTTCTTCTTTGTCCTCTCACTTAAATCTGAAGTTCAAGACATAACTTTTGTACTTTCCAGAACCAATCATTTTTGGTCCAAAATGTTCAACACGGTCATTTCCCATTTCTGAGTGGTCCACATAAGGTGTTCAGAAACCTGCTGTGGTCATACGATTGATGATAATACACTGCTAAAAATAAGGTGCTTTATGAGATGAGTCACTGAACCTTTCATGGTTCTATACAGCATCATTTCTTCTGGCAGTGAACCATGATTCAGACCTGCTTTGTTCGTGTTCCTTTTTTAACTGTCCCTTTAACAGACAATAAGCCACACAGACACAGTGAGTCCATTTCCTTCAGACTAAATAACATGAGAAATACAGACAGTACAGCACTAGTCAAGAAACATTTAACTACCTCAACATAACATCACAACTGGTACTTTAAACTAGCATCAAATAAACATCTTACTGTATATTTATATTCAGAGCATTTCACAATGATGAAATGTGCTACGGTTGTATACCTGATCCAGTTAACCTGAATACATGCGTTTCAGTTCACTCCTTTAAAATATACCTTAGAACTACATCCAGTACTATGTGTACAGACTCTAACAGTATAACGTGATATTAGCTTCCATTTTCCCAGGTGGATGTCCAATTAAATGTTCCCAACTGTGCTATTGTCAAGTTAGTAGGACTTTCTATCAACTTTCTACGAAGCCCATATCTATGTGTTTATAACTGCATCATAACTCACTATAAGCGTGTTCATAAACACATGATAGATATGGATATAGTCTATATAAGAACAGTAGATAGATAGCAAGGCTGTTCTGAACAAGGATCCTGAAAATGAACGAAGCTCCAATAGTAAGGTAGACATTTCCCTTATCGTTAAGTTAACCAGCGTACACATCAACTAGACATATGAAGGCTACATGTTGTGTGTCATTAAGAGGGATAGTTAAGTTCCCGTGGACGATAAAGGGCTAAAATACTATCGTATTCAATATTACTAACAGTTGTTTGAAGTCAAGCTTTTGTTTTTAAAATGTATCCTTTTGCTGAAGCTTAAGTTCTCTGAAATACCCTTCTACTCTATGAGACCCCGGTATCACCATTCCCTTCCTTCATAGGCTGCATCCCGATTCTCTACCCTTCTTATCGAAAAGCATTGAATTGGTGTAAGCATCGATTGGGGAGAGTTTCGCCGAGAGATTTTCAGCTAATGTTACAGAGTTTCACCTGGAGAGAATTGATGGTAGGCAGTGATCAAGAGGCGAAAGAAACGCCCACGTGTTTAGGCGAGGTGCTGGCTAGCGGAGTAGAACACCTGTTTAGGAGAGGTGCTGGCTAGCGGAGTAGAACACGTGTTTAGGCGAGGTGCTGGCTAGCGGAGTAGAACACGCGTTTAGGCGAGGTGCTGGCTAGCGGAGTAGAACACGCGTTTAGGCGAGGTGCTGGCTAGCGGAGTAGAACACGCGTTTAGGCGAGGTGCTGGCTAGCGGAGTAGAACACGCGTTTAGGCGAGGTGCTGGCTAGCGGAGTAGAACACGCGTTTAGGCGAGGTGCTGGCTAGCGGAGTAGAACACGCGTTTAGGCGAGGTGCTGGCTAGCGGAGTAGAACACGCGTTTAGGCGAGGTGCTGGCTAGCGGAGTAGAACACGCGTTTAGGCGAGGTGCTGGCTAGCGGAGTAGAACACGCGTTTAGGCGAGGTGCTGGCTAGCGGAGTAGAACACGCGTTTAGGCGAGGTGCTGGCTAGCGGAGTAGAACACGCGTTTAGGCGAGGTGCTGGCTAGCAGAGTAGAACACGCGTTTAGGCGAGGTGCTGGCTAGCGGAGTAGAACACGCGTTTAGGCGAGGTGCTGGCTAGCGGAGTAGAACACGCGTTTAGGCGAGGTGCTGGCTAGCGGAGTAGAACACGAGTTTAGGCGAGGTGCTGGCTAGCGGAGTAGAACACGCGTTTAGGCGAGGTGCTAGCTAGCGGAGTAGAACACGCGTTTAGGCGAGGTGCTAGCTAGCAGAGTAGAACACTTGAAAAAGAAAAGGAGAGCTGCACACCCAGGGGCTCAGATGCAATCATTTAATATCCTAATAACCAACGTTTCGACAGACAAGCTGTCTTCATCAGGGTATAGTGACAAATGCAGTGATCAAGTGCACACTTCAGAAGAAGGATAGAGAATTGGATTGCAACCTTAGATTCACCATCCCTCCCCCCTGAGTTTCACCTCAACATTTTAACTATCCCCACCCCCTTTCTAGCCGATCATGGGGTCGTCCCCACCGGGCGAGGCCAGCTCGGGGACACTAACGAAGGGCAGGTTCTTGGTGTTGTCCTCCCTGAGCGAGGTGGAGTTGTTCCGGTGGGACACGGCGGTGAAGGCCAGATGGTCGTGCTCCAGTATAGCCAGGCGGTCCTGTGGTTTCTCCTTCTTCAGATAGAACATCTTCCTCAGGGTCTTCAGCTGCTGCAGCTCACAGAACGTCTCCAGGACCACCAGCATCACGACCAAGCCCAGGAGGAGGTAGACTGGAGAGAGAGAGAATCCATTAATATTGTAATTTGATCACTCTCCCCCTATGGTTCATATCCTCACATGCATAGTATGATATAAATAGTGAATAGGCTATCTGCAGCGCTCCTCTTCTCCAACTCATCACTGGCTCATTGAAACCCTCAGCTGACTCAGTTCATAGCATGGCAATCACAACCTCACAACATTGTTTGTTTTTCTATCTAACCACTAGGGGGAGGGAAAGGGCACTGATGAGCCCAGCAAGCAGTGTGTAATCAGTAAAAGGTTTTGGTGTTGGTTTTCCCAATAATAGATGAGCTCATTATTATCATGATCATTACTATGGTGATAATCATTTTTGAACTAGAATTTAGATCAACTAAAGTCTCTGAATAGCAGTAGCAGTCTACATTAATTTAGATGTCTACAATGATGCCAAGCCTTTCTGTGTATTGATGAAGGAAGAAGGGATGTTCAGGAAAGACATGGGAAGATTCTCTTGTCTCAGAGTCAGCCAAACTTCACAAACATGCCAGAAGTACTGAGGGCAATCCAAATCAAATATACAGGACCCCTACTAAGTTCAAAATCAGCCTTTTTCTCTCTTCTTAGCCAGTAGCTGTCTTCTCTTTCACAGCAAAAGGCTTCTGGTTTTTGGCTTCTAAAGAGCAAGATGAGTCTGTCCAATAGGATCCAGAGCCTCAAGACGAACATGTCCAATAGCATCCAGAGCCTCAAGACAAACCTGTCCAATAGCATCCAGAGCCTCAAGACAAACCTGTCCAATAGCATCCAGAGCCTCAAGACAAACCTGTCCAATAGCATCTAGAGCCTCAAGACAAACCTGTCCAATAGCATCTAGAGCCTCAAGACAAACCTGTCCAATAGCATCTAGAGCCTCAAGACAAACCTGTCCAATAGCATCCAGAGCCTCAAGACAAACCTGTCCAATAGCATCTAGAGCCTCAAGACAAACCTGCCCAATAGCATCCAGAGCCTCAAGACAAACCTGTCCAATAGCATCTCTAGAGCCTCAAGACAAACCTGTCCAATAGCATCTAGAGCCTCAGGACAAACCTGTCCAATAGCATCTAGAGCCTCAAGACAAACCTGTCCAATAGCATCTAGAGCCTCAAGACAACCCTGTCCAATAGCATCTAGAGCCTCAAGACAACCCTGTCCAATAGCATCTAGAGCCTCAAGACAAACCTGTCCAATAGCATCCAGAGCCTCAAGACAAACCTGTCCAATAGCATCTAGAGCCTCAAGACGAACCTGTCCAATAGCATCCAGAGCCTCAAGACAAACCTGTCCAATGCTGAGCCTCAAGGTGTTGGATGATGCTGTATCTCTATTTATATGGTTATTTAAGTTCACTTTAATTTGGACAACCCAGTTCTGGATCATTCATCACCCCAGTTCTGGATCATTCATCTCCCCAGTTCTGGATCATTCATCTCCCCAGTTCTGGATCATTCATCTCCTCAGTTCTGGATCATTCATCTCCCCAGTTCTGGATCATTCATCTCCCCAGTTCTGGATCATTCATCTCCCCAGTTCTGGATCATTCATCTCCCCAGTTCTGGATCATTCATCTCCCCAGTTCTGGATCATTCATCTCCCCAGTTCTGGATCATTCATCACCCCAGTTCTGGATCATTCATCACCCCAGTTCTGGATCATTCATCACCCCAGTTCTGGATCATTCATCAATCTCTCATGGACTCTTGGAAGACCAGCACCTATTGTGGGCTAAAAGACATTCAAGCAAACAAATGTGAACACTTACCAGTGATGCCCACTTTATAGATCTGTCTGAACCTCTGGTTGAAGGACTCTCCTGGTACGTAATCTCCCAGTCCGATGGTACTGAGAGATATAAAACAGAAGTAGAAACTCTCCAGGAAGTTCCAGTTCTCCTCTAAGGAGGAGAAGATGGCCGCCGGGATGAGGAAGAAACAGGAAGCAGCCAGGATGGCGAGGAGCGTGGCGTGGACCACGGCTACGAGAGGTTTGGACAGGCCCCAGCGGGTGGACACATACATGACGGGCCGGCGTGTGCTGAAGTTCATGATGCGTTGGACCACGGCAGTGAGGAAGAGGAGGGTGAAGGGGATGCCGAGCACAGAGTAGACGATACAAAAAGCTTTTCCCCCGTCGGAGAGCGGAGCGGTGTGACCGTATCCTGGAGGAAACACAAAGCAGTGTTTCATTCATATTATGATCCATGTTAAAGTACAGCATTATCTAACAACATGTTAATACAATATTGATATTAGTTAAGTCCAACCTTAATACAAAGTGTTACCTACTTCCCAAATATTTGCATCACTTTTTTCATCTACACGTTCAAGGTAGTAGTAGTGATGACAGTAGTCTACTGTCCAGCTGAACCACATTACTAGGTAGTAGTAGTGATGACAGTAGTCTACTGTCCAGCTGAACCACATTACACGGCAGTAGTAGTGATGACAGTAGTCTACTGTCCAGCTGAACCACATTACTAGGTAGTAGTAGTGATGACAGTAGTCTACTGCCCAGCTGAACCACATTACAAGGCAGTAGTAGTGATGACAGTAGCCTACTGCCCAGCTGAACCACATTACAAGGCAGTAGTAGTGATGACAGTAGTCTACTGACCAGCTGAACCACATTACATGGCAGTAGTAGTGATGACAGTAGTCTACTGACCAGCTGAACCACATTACAAGGCAGTAGTAGTGATGACAGTAGCCTACTGCCCAGCTGAACCACATTACAAGGCAGTAGTAGTGATGACAGTAGTCTACTGCCCAGCTGAACCACATTACATGGCAGTAGTAGTGATGACAGTAGTATATTGCCCAGCTGAACCACATTACACGGCAGTAGTAGTGATGACAGTGGTCTACTGCCCAGCTGAACCACATTACAAGGCAGTAGTAGTGATGACCGTAGTCTACTGTCCAGCTGAACCACATTACTAGGTGGTAGTAGTAGTGATGACAGTAGTCTACTGTCCAGCTGAACCACATTACTAGGTAGTAATAGTGATGACAGTAGTATATTGCCCAGCTGAACCACATTACAAGGCAGTAGTAGTGATGACAGTAGTATATTGCCCAGCTGAACCACATTACAAGGCAGTAGTAGTGATGAAAGTAGTATATTGCCCAGCTGAACCACATTACAAGGCAGTAGCAGTGATGACAGTAGCCTACTGCCCAGCTGAACCACATTACAAGGCAGTAGTAGTGATGACAGTAGTATATTACCCAGCTGAACCACATTACATGGCAGTAGTAGTGATGACAGTAGTATATTGCCCAGCTGAACCACATTACAAGGCAGTAGCAGTGATGACAGTAGCCTACTGCCCAGCTGAACCACATTACATGGCAGTAGTAGTGATGACAGTAGTATATTGCCCAGCTGAACCACATTACAAGGCAGTAGCAGTGATGACAGTAGCCTACTGCCCAGCTGAACCACATTACAAGGCAGTAGTAGTGATGACAGTAGTATATTGCCCAGCTGAACCACATTACACAGCAGTAGTAGTGATGACAGTGGTCTACTGCCCAGCTGAACCACATTACAAGGCAGTAGTAGTGATGACCGTAGTCTACTGTCCAGCTGAACCACATTACTAGGTGGTAGTAGTAGTGATGACAGTAGTCTACTGTCCAGCTGAACCACATTACTAGGTAGTAATAGTGATGACAGTAGTATATTGCCCAGCTGAACCACATTACAAGGCAGTAGTAGTGATGACAGTAGTATATTGCCCAGCTGAACCACATTACAAGGCAGTAGTAGTGATGAAAGTAGTATATTGCCCAGCTGAACCACATTACAAGGCAGTAGCAGTGATGACAGTAGCCTACTGCCCAGCTGAACCACATTACAAGGCAGTAGTAGTGATGACAGTAGTATATTACCCAGCTGAACCACATTACATGGCAGTAGTAGTGATGACAGTAGTATATTGCCCAGCTGAACCACATTACAAGGCAGTAGCAGTGATGACAGTAGCCTACTGCCCAGCTGAACCACATTACATGGCAGTAGTAGTGATGACAGTAGTATATTGCCCAGCTGAACCACATTACAAGGCAGTAGCAGTGATGACAGTAGCCTACTGCCCAGCTGAACCACATTACAAGGCAGTAGTAGTGATGACAGTAGTATATTGCCCAGCTGAACCACATTACACAGCAGTAGTAGTGATGACAGTGGTCTACTGCCCAGCTGAACCACATTACAAGGCAGTAGTAGTGATGACAGTAGTCTACTGCCCAGCTGCACCACATTACAAGGCAGTAGTAGTGATGACAGTAATCTACTGCCCAGCTGAACCACATACAAGGCAGTAGTAGTGATGACAGTAGTCTACTGCCCAGCTGAAGCACATTACAAGGCAGTAGTAGTGATGACAGTGGTCTACTGCCCAGCTGAACCACATTACAAGGCAGTAGTAGTGATGACAGTAGTCTACTGCCCAGCTGCACCACATTACAAGGCAGTAGTAGTGATGACAGTAATCTACTGCCCAGCTGAACCACATACAAGGCAGTAGTAGTGATGACAGTAGTCTACTGCCCAGCAACTATGATGTGGGTAACCGTGCCATCCGCTTAGCCTCAGGCGAATGGCGACCATCACAGACCATAAGAACTGAAGCATTACAAGGCAGTAATAGTTATGACAGTAGTCTACTGACCAGCTGAACCACATTACAAGGCAGTAGTAGTGATGACAGTAGTCTACTGCCCAGCTGATCCACATTACAAGGCAGTAGTAGTGATGACAGTAATCTACTGCCCAGCTGAACCACATACAAGGCAGTAGTAGTGATGACAGTAGTCTACTGCCCAGCTGAAGCACATTACAAGGCAGTAATAGTTATGACAGTAGTCTACTGACCAGCTGAACCACATTACAAGGCAGTAGTAGTGATGACAGTAGTCTACTGCCCAGCTGATCCACATTACAAGGCAGTAGTAGTGACGACAGTAGTCTATTGCACAGCTGAACACATTAATAGCAGGTAGCAACAGCAAACCATCATATGTGATTTAGACAAAACAACACGATCTAGAGGGTTGGGAACTCTGTTCTGTAGCTCATGGCACTCACACCAGAAGGTGACATTAAAGGGGAAATCTGTAGTTGCTACATCCACTTTTGGACCTAAATGAATGATACAGGTAACTGCCAAAATAAAGGAAACACCAACATAAAGAGTCTTAATAGGGCGTTGGGTCAAAAGGAGCCAGAACAACTTCAATGTGCCTTGGCATAGATTCTACAAGTGTCTGGAACTCAATGGGAGGGATGTGACACCACTGTCCACAATAAATTCCATCACTTGTGTTCAGTTTGTGTTCAATCTGGCGGCCGAAACATACATACACACACACACACACACACACACACACACACACACACACACACACACACACACACACACACACACACACACACACACACACACACACACACACACACACACACACACACATACATACATACATACATACATACATACATACATACATACATACATACATACATACATACATACATACATACATAAACACACCCTTTAAACCCTCTATGCTCCTTTGAGACCCCTTTTTCAAAGTCACTGAGTCTCTTCTTCTAGCCATTGTAGTCTAAATAATTGGCAACTGGGAATTTTTATACATGACCCTAAGCATGATGGAATGTTAATTGCTTAATTAACTCAAGAATCACACCTGCGTGGAAGCACCTGCTTTCACTATAATTAGTATCCCTCATTTACTCAAGTGTTACCTATATCTACCCATTGATTCTTCAGAACCCCAAATACAAACTTGTTTTCATCCAATTATTTGTAACAATGTAAATGTAAACAAACACTATATAGCCTCAAAACATGGTTAAAACTTTACATTTGATTTGATGGAACAGTCCTTCTATCCATAGCTCTGTCTATGAAGTTGAGAGTGGTTACATTTCTCCAGCCACATCTCTTAGCTTTTTACCAAAACAGTAGTGTGGTGCCCGTTTTGGTATTGTTCTACCTCTAGATTGCCCCTTTAAAGAAAAGAGCATGTAGCATGTTTTGGTTGAAGTGTACCAGTTCTGTTGTCTGTTTAAGATGATCAGTTCTGTGGTCTATTTAAAGATGATCAGTTCTGTGGTCTGTTTAAGATGACCAGTTCTGTGGTCTGTTTAAGATGACCAGTTCTGTGGTCTGTTTAAGATGATCAGTTCTGTGGTCTGTTTAAGATGACCAGTTCTGTGGTCTGTTTAAGATGATCAGTTCTGTGGTCTGTTTAAGATGACCAGTTCTGTGGTCCGTTTAAGATGACCAGTTCTGTGGTCTGTTTAAGATGACCAGTTCTGTGGTCTGTTTAAGATGACCAGTTCTGTGGTCTGTTTAAGATGACCAGTTCTGTGGTCTGTTTAAGATGACCAGTTCTGTGGTCTGTTTAAGATGACCAGTTCTGTGGTCTGTTTAAGATGACCAGTTCTGTGGTCCGTTTAAGATGACCAGTTCTGTGGTCCGTTTAAGATGACCAGTTATGTGGTCTATTTAAAGATGATCAGTTCTGTGGTCTGTTTAAGATGACCAGTTCTGGGGTTCTATTTTGATCAGTTCTGTGTTCCATGCAATAATGGCCCTATATAATAATGTATGCCTTCTTGCATTTGTTCTGGATTTGGGACTATGAAAAGACCCCTGGTGGCATGTCTGGTGGGGTACGTGTGTGCATCAGAGCTGTGCATAAGTTGACTATGCAAACAATTCAGATTTTTCAACACAATGTTTCTTGTAAAAAATAAGAAGTGATGCAGCCCGTCTCTCCTCAACTCTTAGCCAAGAGAGACTGGCATGCATTTGATTAATATTAGCCATCTGATTACAATGAAGAGCAAGACGAGCTGCTCTGTTCTGGGCCAGCTGCAGCTTAACTATACTACAGAGTATGTGGTCCATTGTTGTCTCTGGCTCTTATGATATCAGATTCAGAATGAATAATAACCAGGTTTGTGGTAGTTTGAAAGGGTTTCCAATTCACATGACCCGGTAAGAAACCCCCAGCCCTATAGTCATAACACAGATGAAAAGGAAATAATACGCATGTTCTGTCATGGTCTACAAATAGGACCCAGAGTTTTACCTGACCAGGTCATGAGATCAGGGGGGAGGGTGTGGCGGAGCATAATTGTTTTTGGCCTGCGCTACAAGCGCCTATATTGGTCCGCTAATACAGGACTAGTAAAGGCACCTTGCGCTACTTTTGATTAAAAAAAATATCGTACTTTTTAAAATGCATTTTTTCTTTATTATTCTGATGTGTCAGAACAGCTATGCAGACATCGATTTTGGGGGGTAGGCCTATATAGTAGGCCTTTGTTGTGTGCAATGGCTGCATTGGGGGCATATATGTATTGTCATCACTGAGCTGAGTTCAGGTAACATAGCCAGGTGTTACTTGGGTGTACAGGGTCTCGAAAGTGTACATTTCAGTGTCACAGGCAACAAAACGCAAACTGCTTTCAGGTCGTGTGCCTAGTTACAAGAAGGCTATGACAATAATGAACTGTATAACCATCATCCGTAACTACATAAGCAAGCAACTCCCTTATTTTTCCGAAAATAGATATATTAAGAGCAACACATTTCTGAACGTCACCTTATTCATTTCTGGGATCGATGTCATTGCGCCAACGTAGAACGAGCTGTGACGCGCAGACTGCATCACCTCCAGCCAGCCCACCTCTAGATGGCTGAAATGCAGTACACTTTAACAGGCCAATGACGGACTCACCTGTGGTAGACAATACAGTACTGGCGAAAAAGAGCGAGGAGGTGAAGTCCCAGTTCCAATTTGCCGATGAGTTATTGAGAATGGACACTCCATAGTTACTGGCCTCGAGCGCTTTCTCCAAAAACCCCTCAAGGCGTTCTTCCGACAGACATTCGTGGTCCTGGAGGAACAGTTTTTTGATGGTTCGTAACTCCTGTCTTAGCCGGTCTTCATAAGGCAGTTCCACCGATGAAAAGACAACAGCTCCGAATATAAGATAAAGAATATATCCCAAGACTAGAAGCAAAAAATACCATGTCGATTTGTGACTTTGTATCAACCGCACACACGAATTGCTAGTTAGAGATTGTAGCATTTTCCAAGAGTTGTTGAAACCTCAATGTGTTTCAGTTTATACTCTTGACATAAACAATGAATAGTTTATAGACGCTAAAATAGTAACAACGTCGGCTAAAATATAATGTAGCTTATTTCTAGTTCAAGCGCGCGGTCCTTATCAACTACGACCAAAAGCAAGCATGTGAGAATCGTTACTCTATACGTTTTGGTTTCTTTTCCGTCTCATCTCTGCCTGTCCTCTGTATATTCTGTTCACTTTCACCAAGAAGGGTCGTTCTGCTGCTGAGAAGAGGATGATGTGGCGGCGGAGGATGCCGGGACTATGTTACGTCAGTCTGTTCCCCTCTTCTCTGCTCCTAGGTGAAACACATCGAAACAGACACGTGGGCGTAGAGAGCTAGTATATAGCACCTCTTTGTCTGTAGTCATTGTTCACGAAGCTAACATACGACCAGTGAGAAAGCCAAGGGTGTAGTGAAACCACACCGTTTCCTAAGATTACATCCTATTGCTGAAAGTGACATTGGGGGGTTGACTGTTGACTGTGAGTTTACTCTTACCAAAGAGACAGACAGACATGAGAGCAATGCATTAGAGGGACAACTTTATTATTTTAGTAGGCTGTGCTGTGGCCTGTCTCACCCCTCTTCCAATAGACTACCAGTGTGTATTTGTGTGTGTGTATGTCCAGACAAGTTTGTTTATTTGTCATATACACTGTATATACTGTAGACAGTATATACTATACTGTACATGGAGTACAAGGTGCAATGAAATGCTTTATTGCTGGTTCACCCATAAATCAAACAACACTTTATTGGTCACATAAACATGGTTTGCAGATGTTATTGCGAGTGTGGCGAAATGCTTGTACTTCTAGTTCCAACAGTGCAGTAATATCTAACAACAACCTAATACACACAAATCTAAGTAAAGGTGTGGAATAGCTGCAGGAAGTAGAGGTGCTGAGGGTGCTGCTGCTACCCCTGATAAATAGTAATAAAAATGTGTATATATATATATATATATTTTTTTTTAAATCAACAAAAATGATCTTCAGCACCATCTGCATCCCTGTCACTGTCCCAGACTCTGTCTCCATCGACAGCATTTGAATATGAATAAGAGGCCAGTTGTCAAATTGGCTTCTTTCCAGATTCTGTATTGCATAATGTTTTATGCACTTTGACCTGCAGTGTAACTTAACAATCTAAGGCTGCGTTTACACAGGCAGCCCAATTCTGATGTTTTTTTTTCCTCTAATTGGTATTTTGACAAATCACATCAGTTTCTTTTTCAGAGCTGATCTGATTGGTCAAAAATACCAATTAGTGAAAAATATCAGAATTGGGCTGCCTGTGTACACACAGCCTATGAGACTTAATAGTCTTTTGCTCTTTTAAGATCAATGGATAGGCCTTCATATGGAATCTATTTGACCAGGCTCACAATCTAATGTTCTATCTGTAGGCTATGTACACTACCCTACTAACATTGTTACTTTCTTATGATAAGCTCAAATCCACCAGCACTTCTGTTTATCTCATCCGCCTTTCCTCCACTACTTCTCTTTTCTTCCACTATCCCCTCAACACCTTTCTCATTTCAACGCAAGCTGGCAAAGTGTCTCTATGGAAACAACCTTTACAGAGTTCCTACACTGGCACCAGATGTTGTGTACTGACTGACCACATCTCCTTGACTGCAGCACTCCACTCTGCTGTGTGTGTATGTTTGTGTGTAAGTGTGTGTGTGTCTGTGTGTGTGATTAGATTTATGTTAACAGCTTCTCATGAGAAACGTCTCATCAACAATGTAATTTAGCTACAGTATGTAGAGGCAGGGCCATGAACAACTAGTTAGGAGGTTGAGAGATTGGGGACCTATCTAGCTGGCTAGCTAAAGACAACTTTATACAATTGCTAGGTGGCTAGTATTACAGAGAAACATTTTTGTTTTAAATATTCATCAAGAAGGAAACAGTTGAAACTGGAGCAGCAACACGGCCAGGTGGACTGGGGACAGAAAGGAGTCATCATGCCAGGTAGTCCTGAGGCATGGTCCTAGGGCTCAGGTCCTCCGAGAGAGAGAAAGAAAGAGAGAGAATTAGAGAGAGCATACTAAATTTCACACAGGACACCGGATAGGACAGGAGAAGTACTCCAGATATAAAACTGACCCTAGCCCCCCGACACATAAACTACTGCAGCATAAATACTGGAGGCTGAGACAGGAGGGGTCAGGAGACACTGTGGCCCCATCCGAGGACACCCCCGGACAGGGCCAAACAGGAAGGATATAGCCCCACCCACTTTGCCAAAGCACAGCCCCCACACCACTAGAGGGATATCTTCAACCACCAACTTACCATCCTGAGACAAGGCCGAGTATAGCCCACAAAGATCTCCGCCATGGCACAACCCAAGGGGGGGTGCCAACCCAGACAGGAAGATCACATCAGTGACTCAACCCACTCAAGTGACACACCCCTCCTAGGGACGGTATGAAAGAGCCCTAGTAAGCCAGTGACTCAGCCCCTGTAATAGGGTTAGAGGCAGAGAATCCCAGTGGAAAGAGGGGAACCAGCCAGGCAGAGACAGCAAGGGTGGTTCGTTGCTCCAGAGCCTTTACGTTCACTTTCCCACTCCTGGGCCAGACTACACTCAATCATATGACCCACTGAAGAGATGAGTCTTCAGTAAAGACTTAATGGTTGAGACCGAGTTTGAGTTTCTCACATGGGTAGGCAGACCATTCCATAAAAATTGAGCTCTATAGGAGAAAGCCCTGCCTCCAGCTGTTTGCTTACAAATTCTAGGGACTGGGGCCTCAAGGGTGGCACAGTGGTTAAGGGTGCTGTACTGCAGCGCCAGCCTTGCCATCAGAGACTCTGGGTTCGCGCCCAGGCTCTGTCGTAACCGGCCGCGACTGGTAGGTCTGTGGGGCGACGCACAATTGGCCTAGCCTCGTCCGGGTTAGGGAGGGCTTGGCCGGTAGGGATGTCCTTGTCTCATCGTGCACCAGCGACTCGTGTGGCAGGCCGGGTGCAGTGCGTGCTAACCAAGGTTGCCAGGTGCGTGGTGTTTACTCCGACACATTGGTGCGGCTGGCTTCCGGGTTGGATGCGCGCTGTGTTAAGAAGCGTGGGTTGTGTATCAGAGGACGCCTGACTTTCAACCTTCGTCTCTCCCGAGCCCGTACGGGAGTTGTAGCGATGAGACAAGATAGTAGCTACTAAAACAATTGGATACCATGAAATTGGGGAGAAAAAGGGGTAAAAAAAGAAGACATTCTAGGGACAATTAGGAGGCCTGCGTCTTGTGACTGTAGCGTACGTGTAGCAAGCCCATGTAATGCTTTGTAGGTTAGCAGTAAAACCTTGAAATCAGCCCTAGCCTTAACATGAAGCCTGTGTAGGGAGGCTAGCACTGGAGTAATATGATCAAATTCTTTGGTTCTAGTCAGGATTCTAGCAGACATATTTAGCACTAACTGAAGTTTAGTTAGTGCTTTATCCGGGTAGCCGGAAAGCTGAGCATTAACCTAGAAGTAACAAAAGCATGGATTCATTTTTCTGCATCATTTTTGGACAAAACGTTTCAGATTTTTGCAATGTTACGTAGATGGAAAAAAGCTGTCCTTGAAACAGTCTTGATATGTTCTTCTCGTTGTTGTCAGTGATCAGGCCTACCACTGTTGTGTCATCGGCAAACTTAATGATGGTGTTGGAGTCATGCCTGGCCGTGCAGTCATGAGTGATCAGGGAGTACAGGAGGGGACTGAGCACACAGCCCTGAAGGGCCCTGTGTTGAGGATCAGTGTGGCAGATGTCTTGTTACCTACCCTTACCACCTGGGGGTGGCCCGTCAAGAAGTCCAG
Source organism: Oncorhynchus gorbuscha (assembly GCF_021184085.1). NCBI lineage: Eukaryota > Metazoa > Chordata > Actinopteri > Salmoniformes > Salmonidae > Oncorhynchus > Oncorhynchus gorbuscha. Next base: position 106,505,638 of record NC_060178.1, on the reverse strand, counting down.
GATCCAGTTGCAGAGGGAAGTGTTTAGTCCCAGGGTCTTTAGCTTACTGATGAGCTTTGAGGGTACTATGGTGTTGAACTCTGAGCTGTAGTCAAAGAATATCATTCTCACATAGGTGTTCCTTTTGTCCAGGTGGGAAAGGGCAGTGTGGCGTGCAATAGAGATTGCATAATCTGTTGAGGCGGTATGCAAATTGGAGTGGGATAATGGTGTTGATGTGAGCCATGACCAGCCTTTCAAATCATTTCATGGCTACAGACGTGAGTGCTACAGGTCAGTAGGAATTTAGGCAGGTTACCTTAGTGTTCTTGGGCATAATGACTATTGTGGTCTGCTTAAAACATGTTGGTATTACAGACTCGGACAGGGAGAGGTTGAAAATGTCAGTGAAGACATTTGCAAGTTGGTCAGCGCATGCCTGCAGTACACATCCTGGTAATCCGTCTGGCCCTGCGGCCTTGTGAATGTTTACCTGTTCAAAGGTCTTACTCGCATCGGCTGCAGAGAGTATGATCACATAGTCTTATGGAACATGGTAAGGTGTCACTGGGCAGCTCTCGGCTGTGCTTCCCTTTGTAGTCTGTATTGACGCCTTGCCTGTCTTAGTGCCATCATCAGTCTGTGGTGGTATGTAGACAGCTACGAAAAATACATATGAAAACTCTCTAGGTAAATAGTGTGGTCTACAGCTTATTATGAGATACTCTACCTCAGGCGAGCAAAACCTCAAGACTTCCTGAGATATCGTGCCCCAGCTGTTATTTACAAAACTACATAACCCAACGCTCCTTGTCTTACCAGACAACTCTGTTCTATCCTGCCGGTACAGCGTATAACCAGCCAGCTGTATGTTGATAATGTCGTCGTTCAGCCACGACTCCGTGAAACATAAGATATTACAGTTTTGAATGTCCCGTTGGCAGTTTGATCCACTAAATTCAACAATTTTATTTTCCAAAGACTGTACGTTTGCTAGCAGAATGGAAGGCAGTGAAGGTTTATTCAATCGTCGACAGATTCTCAGAAGGCAGTCCGCCCTCCGGCCACTTTTTCTCCGCCTTCACTACTTGCAAATGATGGGGATCTGGGCCTGTTCCAGAGAAAGCAGTATGTCATTCATGTCGGGCTCATCGGACTTGTTAAAAGAAAAAAAGGATTCTGCCAGTTCGTGGTGAGTAATCGCAGTTCTGATATCCATAAGTTATTTTCGGTCATAAGAGATGGTAGCAGCAACATTATATACAAAATTAGTTCAAAAATAAGTTACAAATAATGCAAGGAAACAAACAAAAAACACAATTGGATAGGAACACATAAAATGTCAGCCTTCTTTTCCGGCCCCATCTTAACAAGATTTATCAACATATCTCCTGTAAGTCCTGCCCATCACTGGCAGCAGAAATCAAATCAAACAATGTGTGTGTCTGTCAACACTCTCCTCCTCCACTGACAATATGTCACGTTCGTTGTAAGGATCGGACCAAGGCGTAGCGTGAGTAGAGTTCCACATAATTTTAATAAATCGAAACTTACTGAACAAAACAAACAACCAAACTAAACGTGACGCTACTGATGTGCACTAAGGCAACTATACATAGACAAGGACCCACAACACAAATGAGGAAAATCGCTTCCTAAATATGATCCCCAATCAGAGACAACTATAAACAGCTGTCTCTGAGTGGGAACCATATCAGGCCAACATAGACATACAAAAAGCTCTAGACATACAAAAACTAGTGTACCCACCCTAGTCACACCCTGACCTAACCAAAATATATAGAAAAACAGAGATATCTAAGGTCAGGGCATGACACAATACTGTCTGCATGCACTAGAGTATCTAGTGTCCTGCCTAGCATATATTTGATCTGTGGTGCACCTTTGATGGAACCACTTACCAGGGAGGATGGGGTACTCTCTTTCCCTGGTCCAGGGAGGATGGGGTACTCTCTTTCCCTGGTCCAGGGAGAATAGGGAGGAGGGGGTACTCTCTTTCCCTGGTCCAGGGAGAATAGGGAGGAGGGGGTACTCTCTTTCCCTGGTCCAGGGAGGAGGGGGTACTCTCTTTCCCTGGTCCAGGGAGGAGGGGGTACTCTCTTTCCCTGGTCCAGGGAGAATAGGGAGGAGGGGGTACTCTCTTTCCCTGGTCCAGGGAGAATAGGGAGGAGGGGGTACTCTCTTTCCCTGGTCCAGTCAGTGTGCCCCCTCCGCAAAATACCGCTAGGCTTAAAAATTAAGTTGAGTAATTCAACATCTGAATTATTTTTATTTATTTTATCTGAGGGGTCACGTGTCTTTTGTGCCACCTTGGCATGAGGGGTGGCAGGTTGCCTAGTGGTTAGAGTGTTGGACAAATAACCGAAAGGTTACTGGATCTGAATCCCTGAGCTGACAAGGGAAAAATCTGTCGTTCTGCTCCTGAACAAGGCAGTTAACTCACTGTTCCCCGGTAGACTGTCATTGTAAATTAGAATTTGTTCTTAACTGACTTGCTAAAATGCAAGCCATTAAACCCTTTTTCGGTTCTATAAAGCACAAATAATTGGCTTGCAAGACTCAATACTTCACAATGAAAATTATTTTTTTATTGTGGAAAATTGTTTCAGTGATTACGGGTTTTCCATTTCTCTATAGCACCATTTATTCTAACAATGTAGATAAACCTGAACTGCTTCTCTTCAGGCTATATCTTGCACATTCTTATCCATCACAGTTTAAACAATACACGCCTATAAGTCATCATCAGGGTTTTCTCACAGCGACAAGAGGAACCAGTTTGTGAGACGGTCTGGTCTCTAAGTCTAAAATGGAATCCTATTCACTAGTACACTACTTTTGACCAGGGTCCATATATATGTATATAGAGAACAAGGTGCCCTTTGGGAGGCAGAGAGTGGGTTGGATATTTTTGTCAGCTATGTAACATTTACTCAACCGTTGCAGGATATGAAAAGGTTTCATTATGAGGAAGTACTTGAAAACAAAGAGTCAACCATTTTCTGTAAATGGTTGTCTAGTATGACCAAGATACAGTAGTTTATGTTGGGCTGTTGTTTGAGGAAGTAACTAGAAACAAAGAGTTGACTAGAGTGAATTACTTCCTGTACCTATATGAAATATGACCAAGATCATTTTCCAAAATAATGGTGAGTTGAAGGGGAGGAGCAAAGTTCTCCTGCATCGGTATAATTACCTAATTCCTTGTTTCAGCACTTTTTTCTGCGCTGGATACAAGGTAGACATGAAGTATAACCTATACAGACATGAAGTATAACCTATACAGACATGAAGTATAACCTAAAAAGAAAAAGGTCTTTGTGAGTAAAAGATCATCGATGTCTAAAATCAAATCGGTTCACCTTTGGACTATGACTGTAGCTACAAGGATGTCAGTTCTAGTTGAGTGGTGGTGGATGGTCACACTAAGCCACATCAAGTCTTCCCTAGTCTTGTAGAAAGAAAATCACTGGCACTTCTCATTTCCATGCATCATTTTTAATATTGAGGCAAGATTTTCATAATGCTAAAATAGTATGACTGTGGAATTATAATATTTCTATAGGCTACAACGCTTGAAAATATGTTATCATATTTATTCCGGCTATAGCAATTACACGTATGTTTTGAATCCACTACTGACCATTGAGTGCTCTTTAAAAAAAGAACAGTGTTGTGTTGTGCTTAGGCAAGCTACAATTTCGACAGGCTAGTCCTTGAATTAACACAACTTTTTCCGATCTCTGTGTGTTGGTTCAGTGCCAGTTAGAGCAGTGGCCCAAAATAGACTGTGTTCTGCGGTGTGCTGTTATTTCAAGGCCCCAGTATTGGGAATTTGAGATTCCTAGCAGAGCATGAAGTAATCAGAAGTGAATCCAAGGTTGTATACTAAGTAGTATGATATGGGGGTAGTGTAGTGTTTGTACACAGTTAGGCTACACACTACTGTGATACACTTTCACACTCCATCCCCAGGTGGCAACACGAACCAGGTCATGGCTGTGTTCTGACAGAAAGCCTTGGTAATTCCTTAGATGATTGTCAGTCTGGGAAAGAGAGAGTTCAGAAGACAATCTGGGAAAGAGAGTGGAGGCCAGAAGCCTCTCAGCCGGCATTTGTTTGTTTCTGTTAGTTAGTTAACCTCTTTAGTTGGGCATGCCATTTTGTAGTTAGTTTTTTGTGCATATTTATTTTGTTCCCATGAACATATGAATAATTTGCTTGCCCGGGCCAACCAAGAGGTCAAGATGGAGCTGGCCCTGAACTCGGTAAGTTCGCTGTCTCCTGGGCACACATGTAAATACAACATACGCTGATTTCTTACATTTATGCACACATCAAATCAGGTTGCAGACCATGTAGCTGGGCCTAAGACCCCTAGACATAATGAATCAGGTTACAGACCATGTAGCTGGCCTAAGACCCCTAGACATAATGAATCAGGTTACAGACCATGTAGCTGGCCTAAGACCCCTAGACATAATGAATCAGGTTCAGTTACAGACCATGTAGCTGGGCCTAAGACCCCTAGACATAATGAATCAGGTTCCATGTAGCTGGGCCTAAGACCCCTAGACATAATGAATCAGGTTCCATGTAGCTGGCCTAAGACCCCTAGACATAATGAATCAGGTTACAGACCATGTAGCTGGGCCTAAGACCCCTAGACATAATGAATCAGGTTCCATGTAGCTGGACCGAAGACCCCTAGACATAATGAATCAGGTTACAGACCATGTAGCTGGACCTAAGACCCCTAGACATAATGAATCAGGTTACAGACCATGTAGCTGGGCCTAAGACCCCTAGACATAATGAATCAGGTTACAGACCATGTAGCTGGACCTAAGACCCCTAGACATAATGAATCAGGTTACAGACCATGTAGCTGGGCCTAAGACCCCTAGACATAATGAATCAGGTTCCATGTAGCTGGACCTAAGACCCCTAGACATAATGAATCAGGTTACAGACCATGTAGCTGGACCTAAGACCCCTAGACATAATGAATCAGGTTACAGACCATGTAGCTGGCCGAAGACCCCTAGACATAATGAGTTAGGTTACAGACCATGTAACTAAGACTCCTAGACATAATGAGTTAGGTTACAGACCATGTAGCTGGACCTAAGACCCCTAGACATAATGAGTCAGGTTACAGACCATGTAGCTGGGCCGAAGACCCCTAGACATAATGAGTTAGGTTACAGACCATGTAGCTGGACCGAAGACCCCTAGACATAATGAGTCAGGTTACAGACCATGTAGCTGGGCCTAAGACCCCTAGACATGGACTAGTAACCGGAAGGTTGCAAGTTCAAACCCCTGAGCTGACAAGGTACAAATCTGTCGTTCTGCCCCTAGCAGTTAACCCACTGTTCCTAGGCCGTCATTGAAAATAAGAATTTGTTCTTAACTGACTTGCCTGATTAAATAAAGGTCAAATAAAAAAAATAAAAAAATTGTTTAGAGAAGAAGAATCCACATTGCATGATTACAACAGAACCACAAATTCTATAAAACTAGAACCGGGTTCTAAAAGAACAACACTATAGAACAGAATGTGTGCCGAAAAGCGGCCATGACTATGACCCATATAGATTGTAAACGGTTAAATACACAGAAAACAAAAGAACCATACTGTGTTTGGCTGATGAAGACTTATTGGCTGAAACATGTCAATGTGACTGCTGATTGAAAACAAAAGAATCATGCTGTGTATGGCTGATGAAGACTTATTGGCTGAAACGTGTCAATGTGACTGCTGATTGAAAACAAAAGAACCATGCTGTGTTTGGCTGATTGATGAAGACTGATTGAAAACAAAAGAATGCTGTGTTTGGCTGATGAAACGTGTCAATGTGACTGCTGATTGAAAACAAAAGAACCATGCTGTGTTTGGCTGATGAAGACTTATTGGCTGAAACATGTCAATGTGACTGCTGATTGAAAACAAAAGAACCATGCTGCGTATGGCTGATGAAGACTTATTGGCTGAAACGTGTCAATGTGACTGCTGATTGAAAACAAATCAAAGTGAAAGTTTAATTGCGAGTGCTGACTGTCTTCTTCATAACATACACATTTCCTGTTCGTAATTAGCCCAGATCCCTTCAAGCCCATTCAAGTTGAATTGTGTGGTAATTATGAGGTAAATGTTGTTACTGGGCCACAAATTGTATATTTCATCAGACATAACCACATTACAACACACTGGGGTTGTGCAGTTTTGATCCAATTTAAAAAGCCAACAGACACTAAGATCTCATAAACCCTGGACTAACCATGTTTCAAATGGAAACTAATGGAATGACCTTTTATGTGAAAGACGTTGGTGGGACAAACAGACAAAGAACCTGGAAGCTAGAATTTGAATAATCAGTTATATACTGCAATTTTGGTACCATCCCCTGTGTTGTACTCAAGGACAGACTGGCTATAGGGCAGTTCAGTCAGATGCCAGAATGGCTGGTCAATTTTTAACCCAGTGGGAATGGCTTATTTGAGTTTTTTTGCGCAGAATAATCATTATTTGGCTAATAATGGGGGCCTCATGGAAATAAGTGGACTAGTGTGGGGGCCTCATGGAAATAAGTGGACCAGTGTGGGGGCCTCATGGAAATAAGTGGACCAGTGTGGGGGCCTCATGGAAATAAGTGGACCAGTGTGGGGGCCTCATGGAAATAAATGGACCAGTGTGGGGGCCTCATGGAAATAAGTGGACCAGTGTGGGGGCCTCATGGAAATAAGTGGACCAGTGTGGGGGCCTCATGGAAATAAGTGGACCAGTGTGGGGGCCTCATGGAAATAAGTGGACCAGTGTGGGGTCCTCGTGGAAATAAGTGGACCAGTGTGGGGGCCTCATGAAAATAAGTGGACCAGTGTGGGGGCCTCGTGGAAATAAGTGGACCAGTGTGGGGTCCTCATGGAAATAAGTGGACCAGTGTGGGGTCCTCATGGAAATAAGTGGACCAGTGTGGGGGCCTCATGGAAATAAGTGGACCAGTGTGGGGGCCTCATGGAAATAAGTAGACCAGTGTGGGGGCCTCATGGAAATAAGTGGACCAGTGTGGGGGCCTCATGGAAATAAGTGGACCAGTGTGGGGTCCTCATGGAAATAAGTGGACCAGTGTGGGGGCCTCATGGAAATAAGTGGACCAGTTTGAGGGCCTCATGGAAATAAGTGGACCAGTGTGAGGGCCTCATGGAAATAAGTGGACCAGTGTGGGGACCTCATGGAAATAAGTGGACCAGTGTGGGGACCTCATGGAAATGTGGACCAGTCTGGGGCTCCTGGCTGGACCCCTCCATGGAAATAAGAGGACCAGTGTGGGGGCGCCATGGAAATAAGTGGACCAGTTTGAGGGTTGGAAATGGGCCAGTGTGTTGTAAATGACAGGATTGATTTCTGGTCCAGGACCCAGTCTGTCCCTGGTTGGACTGTTTGATGACACTTGTGCTGGGGCCCTAAGTGTGTACAGTATTCATGCCTCTAGCATCATGTAAAGCATAACATCTATTGTTACAGGGTTCCATTCAACTGATAATAGCACTCCACAATAATGAGGTCATTCCATTATTCCTTGAGCACCATTATGTTCACTGACCCGGTTGGAAAAAGAGCCTGCTGGTGGACCCAGTCTGTCCCAGTACTGTTTTGACACTTGTGCTGGGGCCCACAAACATTCTGGGACCAGGCTAACATCTGAAAGGTTCCATTCAACTGATAATGCACTCCACAATAATGTTTAGAGGATGATTTATCGTGCCATTGGTATAGAACTGTAATATTCACAATATGTTTTCAGATGAAAGGCTGAAATATGTGTTTAGAGGATGACTTATCGTGCCATTGGTATAGAACTGTAATATTCACACTAAATCCAGGTGTTAAATAAACGATAAAGAAGATGAAAGGAACAAGAGTGTTGAATGCCTGTGTTGTTCACATAAGGAAACTGTAAATGGCTTATTTTCACTTCCTCACGCTTCATCTGATAGGCCTTCCCTTCCATAAACTGTACAACCATTGATTGACTTCCTGGTTAATCACGGGAAACAAACCAAATCCCTGGACCAGAACTAGACTACGAGCGACACTGCACACCAGGAACTCTCATGCCCAGGGGCCATAGATAACTCTGTAAGTGAGAGGCCATGTATTTTCATCAACTTTATTTCCCTGTTTTACAGCTCTGAAGGTTGTGTGTGTGTGTGTGTGTGTGTGTGTGTGTGTGTGTGTGTGTGTGTGTGTGTGTGTGTGTGTGTGTGTGTGTGTGTGTGTGTGTGTGTGTGTGTGTGTGTGTGTGTGTGTGTGTGTGTGTGTGTGTGTATTTACGTAAACATTTCTGCATAGAGATTGGGAAAAGAAAGTTATGAAAGTTTCAAATAAGAGAGGATAGATTGACGTGAGTGAGAAAGATTGACTGAGATTGTAACAGTGTGAAAGAACTGAGGTGTGGCATGGGTTTTAAAGGTGATAGCAACAAATGCTGATCTACTAACTCCATATTATATTAACCCTTTATACCAGATACATCTACTTTGCAGGTTACACAATTATATTGCTCACAGGCCAGCAAACTTCAATAAGCTTTTCATTGCCTGTGTGTGGACTTCTTTACTTCCCTTCGCTGGTTGAAGGGAAATTATGGAACCTCCCTCTAGCCCATGGCCCCAGTAATCAGTTGCTTTTAGATTTGTGAGAAGTAGGGCATGCTTCAGAAAAAAATAGATATTATTGAGAAGCACCCATGGACATTTTCAGTAGTTTGTGGTGTTATTCACCTGCTTTTGAATTTCTCTCTCCAACTGCAAACTATCTTTGGATAGTAATATTGTCCTGCCATCTTGTGGTTGCAAGTAGAACTGCAAATCAGGAAACTGCAGGAAATTAACGTGAGACCACAACACAACAATTCTGATATTTTTTTCACGTAATTGCTCTTTTGAATAATCAGATCAATTCCGAAAAAGATCTGATGTGAAAAGATCTAATGTGATTGGTCCAATCAGGACCAATTAGTGGAAAAATTGCCAGCAACATACCACCCTGTATCCCACTGCTGGTTGACTCTGAAGCAGATGCTGCTGGCAAGAAGCTGCAGTCCAGATGCTGCTGGATGTGGTGTTGGAGGGCCAATAGGAGGCACCCTTTCCTCTGGTCAAAAAATAAATAAAATATCTCAATACCCCAGGGCAGTGATTGGGGACATTTCCCTGTGTAGGGTGCCGTCTTTCAGATGGGACATAAACGGGTGTCCTGACTCTCTGTCACTAAAGATCCCATGGCACTTATCGTAAGAGTAGGGGTGTTAACCCTGGTGTCCTGGCTAAATTCCCAATCTGGCCTTCATACCATCATAGCCACCTAATCTTCCCCAGTTTACAATTGGCTCATTCATCCCTGTAACTATTCCCCAGGATGTTGCTGTAAATGAGAATGTGTTTTCAGTCAATTTACCTGGTGAAATAAGGGTTAAAAAAATGGTCTGTCTGTCTAAGTACAGCCTACTGTAGTAGAATTAGTGCATCCCACAATGCAGACGATGGCTGCCGGTGAGGAGCAACTGCAGAAAATATAAGTCGACTTCAGTCGAAACTTCATGAACTTGATCACATGGTTGTTGTAAAGTTCATGCAGTTGACATGTAGGCGCAAGTTGGACATTTTGTATTCCCATAATGCAACACACTTTGAAAGGTGGTGACTAATGATGATTATCTGCTTGAATGCACGGGCCCATTGTATCGATGACGGACATTACCATAGAATATACACAGTCAAACATACAGTAGCCAAGTGCGCAGACACACACACATACAGTTTGTTCAGGCAGTACGCATATTTCCCTGTTGTTTTATAAATCTGGCACGCCATTAAATCTTGGTAAGGAGGCCTACATACAAATAATTATTGGGAACTGATTGTAAGTTAATTAAAAGTATTTCATTGTTCAACCAGAGATTCTTTAAGGTTTAGCCCATCTGTTTCTGTGACAAACTAATATCTCAGACTCATAGTATACTTCCTGGTTCAATCAGCTGTTTCCCCCCGTTTGGTCAAAGGGTGCCCTTGGCCAGAGGTGCACACTGTTATTGATTGATTTGATCTCATTGTAGAAGTCCACTTTGCTTATGTTTATTATTGTGTGTGTATTGATTTATATAAATGTTAAAATAAGTTGATGATAACGTGTTTGTCATTGAGACACTTACCTGTGGTTGAAGGAAATGTAGCCTACCCCTGTTATTGAACTAGATGGTAGGTTTGAAGCAAATTTACACGCACACACACACGCACACCGTGGAAGGGTACTCTAGTTATTCTATGTAACTATGCAATTTTCTGTCAAACAGACAAAATGTCCACATGAATGAGCTCCATATATAAACTATACAGTCCTTTCTGTGCTCAACAAAAATGACTAGCCACCCCCAACAGACCACATCCTTTTGAAGGGGACATTTGTTGTTCACTGTATGAAGAAGAAATGTTAAAGAAATGTTGCTCCATATATAAACTCCCAGTAATGTATTGAGTATTTACCAACACTTCACTATGTCTTCTTCACTGTTCCTTCTTATGGTTCTATTTGATCAAATACAACCATAATGACTCTAGTGCTTTAGGCGATGGAGAGGCCAACAATCTCTAGAATGCAATGAAATAGATGTAAAATAGTTGCAATAAATTAAAGACAATTCCGTATAAAGAGTGAATCTTATGAGCATTTAGAGAACACAGAGCAGGGAACATTCCTATGAGTCACTTTTTTTGTAAGCTACAATTGTATCTAGGACAAGTAAGTATTTTAAACAATGTAATTCTGACAGTTGAAACGATTGTCTTTTGTGTGATATAAAATTGATTTTATAACCAGATAGAAAATGAGGTAGTCTGGCCCTGGTAACACTTTAGTCGAGAAAGCCAAAAATAATGCGTTGATGCTCGTTATAAGCATGCATGATCCTTTATAATTGCATTGCAAGGGGACAGAATTCGATACATGCTTATGGCAAGTTTTATAATGCATTATAACCACATCATACTTGTCACACCATTTGGCTATATTACTAGGCTGCTGAACGGATGAGCTGTACGAGTTGCCGTAGCCATATATACAGTCATTGGCCATAGCTCTCCTCAATGACTGCTGGAAAGATGGCGACAGCGCACAACCCCGGGAGCTGCAACTCTGCAGGGGGATAAAAAGAACTTCGCCGAAAGACGCCTTTTCGACCAGCTCTTGCAAAAAGAAAACGTGCAAACAGCATTTAAACTGTTATTGTCATGGATGGTCCCATGCACCACTAGAACCGAGGATTTCTCGACCTACTATGGAGCCTCCTGATAATAGCGAACCTAGCAGGTAGGCGAATAATCAGTGCGATTTCGTGAAAATAAAGAAACTACACAGCCGGGGTTTTAGCTAGCTGCCACATTGTGAGCTGAACGTGACAACCCAAGCGGGTCAATTGGCGCGCTTGCGCATCTATAGGAAACCACCTACTGTCACAAAGTGAGCCGCGTACACTTGCAACATTTTTGCAGCTTTAAAGTTGCAAAGTTTTTAGGAGAGAATTCTATTCTCTGAAGTATCACTTTGCACAGTGTTTATATTTGTTGTGGAATTCCTGGAGGATGGAGGAAATGCTTGCCTTTTGAAAGTGGTAACTATTTTCACTTCACATTGGATTTGCAACATCAAACGGCAGCTAGCTAGTTTGCTAGGCTAGTCAACTAGCTATGTGGCTAACGTTGCTTTAGCGCTTCGTTGCTTATTGTTCACAGTTTTGTCGAAGTGGCAAATGACTTCATCCTTGCAAAGTTTGGTATCGGTTTTCATCAGGATTGTGGTAGCACTTTCTAGATGTATGCACAACATCTCAATAGAACTGTATTTGAAACACGAGTTGAAATGTTGCACTCATTTTCTTGATTTGTTAACCAACGTTAGCTAGCTAACTTTAGCCTGTTAGCGAGGCAGTTACCTAGGCGGTACGTCACAACTAGTTAGCTAATTTAGCTGGTGACCGGTTCAAGTAAGTATTCAGTGGCTGGGCTGATATGCTGTTTTTCTATGACTTCTTGGACAGAGGAAGTTGATGGGGAAACAACTCATGTTTTTAAATGTCTGATTTAGTTTTCCTAGAAATGGAAACTGTTCTCAGAAAGAAAAACATGTAGCTGTGCGGTGTGGCTCAGTTGGTAGAGCATGGGGCTTGCAACGCCAGGGTTGTGGGTTCGATTCCCACCGTGGACCAGTACGAAGAAGTACGGCTAATGGCTTCTGTTAAATTACAAAAATGCAAATGTTTGTTGCAAGTTACAACACCTTTTTGTGAAACAGATTACTAGCTAAAATAGGCCACTCATTGCTTAGATTGATTGCAAATGTGTATTATATGCTAAATTATATACTTGATGATTTGAGCCCTGGATGCTGATTGGCTGACAGCCGTGGTATATCAGACCATATTCCACGGGTATTACAAAACATTTTTTTTGGGGGGGGCGGCGCCTTATTATTTGTTTACCCAGCCAGGAATTTCGTGCACGCTGTTGTCTATGATCATTCATCATGTACACAGTGCAAGCATCAAGGGAATATATTGGTTCCCAGCTTGAGCGAATGGGACTAGTATTGCAGTATATCCAATGATGCCTGCTCTTTGTTCTGGTAGAGAATGTTCACGTGTTTTCTACTAGAGCATCTTTGAAGCTTTTCACATGCCATTTGTTATTAGTCAGGGACTATATGTGTACACTCTGTGTATGCTCTGGAATCCATTGGGAAATGCCCTCTGAGTTAAATTATGTTCTAGAATCTGCTAAATCTTATATTTCTAGATTATATAAAGCAACTTTATAATGAAGGTTCACGGAACATTTTTTTTCATTTGATTTTATTGTCAATGATTGTGTATTAGTTTAGATTGCGGCAGCATCACACTACTAGTGATATGTCATTCACTGCCGATTTGTTTCTAGCTGTTTTTCATGCCAGTGGAATGCATGCTGTTTAATGTTTTTCCTTCTATGTACGTCCTTTCTGACCCCACACGACGTCATAGCGCTTGTTTGCTCCTGGTGACAGATTCTCTGGAATCCAATGTTATGTCTCTCTCCCCTCCTCCCTCCCTCGCAACATTTTTATTGAACCCCCCCCCCCAAAGCATTTTAAATGTCATTTTTTATTGAATCCCCCCCAAAGCATTTTAAATGTTATTTTTATTGAATCCCCCCCCCCAAAGCATTTTAAATGTCATTTTTATTGAATCCCCCAAAGCATTTTAAATGTCCCCCCCAAAGCATTTTAAATGTCATTTTTATTGAACCTTTATTTAACTAGACAAGTCAGTTAAGAACAAACAATTATCTACAATGGCGGCCTACAAGCATGCAACAGTACCTGGCCTACACTGCATGGCGTACTGAATTGAATCGTGTTCAATGCTTTCAATTGGGGTTCTTGATTATGGTCTGTGTCATCACTTTGCTCATTCCGGGTGGCTGTGTTTTCAATCCAAGTCTTCTTTGCAAGCACACAGACTTGTCTTGATGTCGAGTCACTGTACTGCTGCTGTATCAGACTAGCCTCGTTCCACATTTGTTTGCACTCTTTCTAACTCCATTTCTCTCGTTGTCAAGCTGAAAATGGCATTACCATTAGTTTAAGTAGCTGGCGGGATGGCACAGACTGTTGAAATCATTGCATATAGAGTGCGTCCCAAATGGCTCTTTATGTAGAGCAATACTTTTGACCTGGTGAAGTTAAAAAATAGTGCACTATGTAGGGGTTAGGATGTTGTTTGGGACTTAAACATAGTTATGCAGCATATGAGTGGGGACTGGGGAGCTTGAAGTTCCCCTCTCCCAGGAATCAGTTTGTGCACTACTCATTTTATTTGTGTCCTAACTCGTAGGCTGTGTTCTACACAGCACCCTTTTCCTCCTTAGTACACTACCCCTGACCAGAACCCATAGGGCTGGAACTGGGATTGCTGTGGGCTTGTGATTTGAGCGATGATGTCATGCTGTTAATCTTAGTTACATGTTCCAACAAATCTGTGTCCCTAATGAGGAAATGGCACCCTATTTCCTATGGGCCCTGGCCAAAAGTAGTGCACTATATAGGATGCCATTTTGGATACAAGCCCCTATGCTGAACAGAGACAAACAAGGCACATGGTTGGGCCACTGTCTGTCAGCTGGAGGTAAGGTCACCCTGTCCAGAGCTATTAAAAATATTGCCTAGTCAGACTATTATTCTGATCCAGCTGGCTGATGGATGGTATTAGATGGCTACTGTTTGGCGTATCAGAGAATTTTAGACCAACCCTGTCCATACTTCCCCAACAATGTGTACACCGCCATCACCGTCCATTTTGAAAGTATTTTCTCATTGATCGAGACAGCTGAGTGTCATCATGACATGCAGCACATTCGGGTGGACTGGACACCCACATGTCTCGATGAGAGAAGATGGCGGCGAACACTGCTGGATTATTTCATGAGCATAAAATTGGTTTAATTTAATAACAGAGCATTTTTCAAAATTCAAACGAACTTCCTGCAGCTAGACTCTGACATTTGGGTCTGCAGGTAGCCTAGTGGCTAGAGCGTTGGGGCCAGTAAAAGAAAGGTTGATAAAAAATCTGTTCTGCCCCTTAAACAAGGCAGTTAACCCACTGCCCCGGTAGGCTGTCATTGTAAATAATACTTTGTTCTTAACTGACTTGCCTAGTTAAATAAATAAAGGTTGCATTTTTTTTTTTTTAAAGTAAGCATTTTTGAAAAAATTGTTTTGTCTTCCAAGTCAGGAATTGAGGAAGTATCACCAAGTTAAGGTATGTTAAATTCTCTGTGCTACGCCAAACATTACCTAACCTGTAACGGCTAATGGAACATCCCAACATCCCTGTCCCGGACTGTGCAAGACCACATCATTTGCAAGCCTGGTTAAAAATGCATACACAATTCACTCACTAACTATTCATTGCTGCTGCCAACCATTGCAGGGAAGGACAGGATGGAAATCTTTTGTCAATGCTGTTTGGGATTCTGGCTGGCCCAGTAGCATTCAGGCATTCTCCCACAAGCATTCCATGGATTTCAGGATAGTGCTGTGTAGAGAAGATGATAATCATCTCATGGCCCAGAGCAGGAGGAGCCCTTGGCTGGAATTCGTTAATGCAACTCTGTGGATGGAACACTCAGCCCCCCACACCTCCCCCCCCCAAGCATTCCCAGCCTACAGACCATCACTGCCCTTCATGCTCCATCAATGCTTCAGGGATACAAGGCTACAAAGCTCTCATCATAGCACTCTTAAAGACATCTGACACTTAGTGTTTTTGTTTTTCTCTCTCTCTGTCTCTAATAAACAGCTGCTTCACTTGCCTTTGCACGCTTGGAAAAGACTGGTGCCCATCATGCCACACCATGTGATTCAGGAAGGAAGTGTCCTAAGGTTATTCAGGCCATAATCATTACATGATTGTCTGTTTACATTACGCCTTAGCAGAGTTTCCTCTGGAAAGGTTGTAGAATTTTTGTTGGACTGAGAAGCTCAGTTCTGGTGTCTTTTTAAAAGGACATTCTACTCCAAAATGACTGAAAATAGATTTATGCTGACGCCATTTAAAATATTATTTCCACCTCCATAAAGGAGCCCAATAACATATTGGTCAGAGTATTTAACATATTAGACCATGCATATATCCTATATATGGTCCATATTATCAGGTATGCTATTAGCATTAAGCATTGTCACCTGTAGCCCAACTGATGCAGTATAGTGCCTATAAAAAAAAGGTAGGCAACCCCATGCTTCAGCCTACCCTGCATTTACCCTACAGCAATATCTCAAATATGATTCTTTAACTAGTTACCATCCTATTAATGAATTTGATGTCCCAAAAAATGTGCATAAACACAGTTCTAGTAACTTTGAGTAACACATTCCCTGTTTGTAGTTCTCACTGAAGTAACTTCATGTCACTATTTTCCTCCCAATACTTTTGTTTGCCACTATTGCTAAAAAATAAATAATAATCTGTCTCATCACAATTTAAGTTACTTCCTCCCAAAAGATGTTGAGGTAGGGTGGCGTTTTACTCCAAGTAACCCTAGAATTGTGTTACATTTGGCCCCACTCTCCCCTATGCACTAGGAAAATTGTGATTGCAAGAATTGTTGTGCATTGAATGCATGTTCCCTTCTCTATGGCACTCCTATGGCACACGTAATTGGAATGCGCCTTGAGAGGAATATTTCTCTCACATAACACACGACAACACGCCGACTAGATAAACTATTCTACTGTGGGATTGTCTGGTTGTTCTAGTCATTACTCGTTTCGTTTGCAGAGAAAGTAAATGTGGACTCTTCTAGCATCTCCAAATTGGTGTTGTTGCAATGACTTTGTCATGGCACAGTGCCAAATCTAAATGACTGCAATGGAAACACTGCACCCTAGCTGGTACTGGCTGGCTTTAGCAGGGAGTCCTTGTCCTTGTTGTCTTTCACTGTTCTGTATTATGTCATGTGTTGTGTGGACCCCAGGAAGAGTAGCTGCTGCTTTTGCAACAGCTAATGGGGATCCTAATAAAATCCTAAATCATATCGTCAGCCAAGGCTGTGGTTGCAGGATCTTGATAGCTGTAAGTTTGACTACCTTTTCTGTGTTCTATGTGGCAATCAGAGGATTCTCGGGGTTAGACATGATTCTCGGGGTTAGACATGATTCTCGGGGTTAGACATGATTCTCGGGGTTAGACATGATTCTCGGGGTTAGACATGATTCTCGGGGTTAGACATGATTCTTAGACATGATTCATGATTCTCGGGGTTCATGATTCTCGGGGTTAGACATGATTCTCGGGGTTAGACATGATTCTCGGGGTTAGACATGATTCTCGGGGTTAGACATGATTCTCGGGGTTAGACATGATTCTCGGGGTTAGACATGATTCTCGGGGTTAGACATGATTCTCGGGGTTAGACATGATTCTCGGGGTTAGACATGATTCTCGGGGTTAGACATGATTCTCGGGGTTAGACATGATTCTCGGGGTTAGACATGATTCTCGGGGTTAGACATGATTCTCGGGGTTAGACCCTCTACTCCCATGGATCTGAAACATTGGCAGGGCATTCCAATCCAGGCATTACAGTTCTAGATTTCAGTTTTAAATGCCACCAGCTGGTCTCTTGGGTTGCAATGTCATGTTTCGTTGTTGTAAGTACTGTGCTGCAAGCAGCACAAAAATGATGACTTTCCCTTTTTTGCAAAATGATTTTGATCAGGGTTCAAGCGCATTCTTCATGCAATCAAAGCTGTGTGTGGGTCATGGCTGTGTGTGGCATGGCTGTGTGGGCATG
The DNA here is from genome assembly GCF_021184085.1 of Oncorhynchus gorbuscha. NCBI lineage: Eukaryota > Metazoa > Chordata > Actinopteri > Salmoniformes > Salmonidae > Oncorhynchus > Oncorhynchus gorbuscha. The sequence goes on along the minus strand of NC_060178.1, from coordinate 106,488,250 downwards.
GCTGTGTGGGCATGGCTGTGCACATGTGTGGTGCTGTCCGATGTAGGGCTGGGCGATATGGACAAAATATAATACATTTGAAAAATACCTTATTTGACAGTTTTATGTTTTTGATTAATAAAAGTTCTACATTTTGCTTTATTACTAGTGCGTGACCATAGGGTGGCAACACGTATATTCTAAATGATTTCAATGGGGGTTTCTCCATTCTGATTGGTTTATACTGTTCAATTCAACTTCAACCTAAAATAATTTCCAGCAATTTCTGCATTTCCTGCACTCGTTTGATATTTTGAAAATTCCATGGATGAGTTATTGTGACAGGGTAGGAACCAAAGTGATGTTCAGTTTTTCCTAGGGAACCCTATAATCTTTGACTACATTAAATCTTTATTCATGTAGCCAACATATTCATGCTTCGCCTATTCCTCTTTGATTTTGAAGATACTGTTGCACAAACAACATGCTGATTTAGGCCTCCATCAGTACTGGTATCAGGCAGTATTAGCTAACTACGTATGCTCTGACTCGGTACTTTTTATTAGCTAGCCAGCTAACTAGGCATTAGCATTAGTGGCTAACACAATTTATAATATATAATAATAATATAATATATGCCATTTAGCAGACGCTTTTATCCAAAGCGACTTACAGTCATGTGTGCATACATTCTACGTATGGGTGGTCCCGGGGATCGAACCCACTACCCTGGCGTTACAAGCGCCATGCTCTACCAACTGAGCTACAGATTTATCTTAACTTGCTAAGAAAATACAAACTAGCGGTTTGCAGATGTAAGAAACCCAAACTGATATTGTAATTATAGAACGCTTCTATTAAGATCAAAGTGGAAACAACATAGTTGTCATCAACATTGTTGCATGTGCTGCATTGACCAAGCAGACTGAACGCAAGCGTCTCGTGGTCAAGCAACAACAAATGCGATCCTTGAGTGGTGATCCTTGAGTGGTGATCCTTGAGTGGTGATCCTTGAGTGGTGATCCTTGAGTGGTGATCCTTGAGTGGTGATCCTTGAGTGGTGATCCTTGAGTGGTGATCCTTGAGTGGTGATCCTTGAGTGGTGATCCTTGAGTGGTGATCCTTGAGTGGTGATCCTTGAGTGGTGATCCTTGAGTGGGGGAGAGGGTGGGAGAGGGTGGGAGAGAGTGATGACTCAAGTAGCGGAGTCAACTATACAAATGGGTGTTACACACAGTGTATCATATTTAACAAACTAAACATTCAAATAAAGTTATAGAAGGTAAAGTAAAAACCCAAACTGGTCCCTGCATCAATACTGTTGTATATAGTAAAATACGGTATACCGCCCAGCCCGAGTCCAGTGTTGCTATCTGGGTGGCGTCAGGCACACATTCACACTGTTTTCTGAGCAGGGTGGGGTCCGGTTTGGCCTGTTTTGTTCTTCTATTTTTCTTCTGGTTTAGTGGCAGATATTCTGCTGTCATCCTACTGGTGTTACAGAGAATGTTGTTGAGGAGCTAGAGACACCGATGCATTCGACACAAGAATGGTAATTGCGTAACACTTGCATATAATTAAAAAAGGAACTCCGTTGCACCTTTCAGTCTTTCAAAAGCTGGAGTCTATGTTCTGACACAGTAATGGATCTTATCTGAAACCACTTGAATTTTTGCGACCTAAAATCTTTCCAGAGTGGAGTGTGGCATTATCACTTTCAGGTGTGGTTGTGTGAACCATAGTGAGCCAATGCATCTGATGGAGCTATTCTGTCATTATTCCTCACTACAGTGAAAAGTGGGCAACAGGCACATGCTTTCTTGTAAAAGTGACTCAAGTTGTCGTCACTAAAAATAAAAAATCCTCCTTTTCAATTGTACAAGAATGACACATTTTTGCTGACAGCTTGATGCTCCTGCAAAAAAAAATCCAGCCAATCCCTCCCGGCCCCCTCCTAGCCCCCTCCTAGCTGAACAATCATTCAATCCTATTTGGTTGTTGATGGCAATGGGCATTGTGAGCAAGGGAGCGTTCCAAATGGCACCCCATTCCCTATGTAAAGCACTACTTTTGACCAGGGCCCATAAGTTATGCACTATTAAGGGAATGGTGTGCCATTTGGGACGTGTCCCAAGTGTGCTGCTCTACCTCCCCAGCCAGCTGTGTCCAGGCTATTTAGCTGTATGGGCCTTCCAGGCCACGTGTCACCCCACACAATGGAGTCCTCCTGCCTGTTACAATAGTCCTGGTGCTATGGGCGGGTCAAAGGTCACTAAATCACCTCTTGCAATCTGGTTCCTGCTGCAGTGCCTTTATGCTTAGAGTCGACACCCCCCACCACAGACACTTTGGCTCCTCCTAACAGTTTGTCATGCACGCTGTGTCCCTGCCCAGAGGCTGTAACATTCCACCAGCCTTTATTACATCCCGACAGTACCAAAAGGCTATCAGATGAGCCATTCAGACACTTGACACCATCTGCACTGAAGCAGTAACGCAACTGCTGTCAGATGTGCACTTCTGAGGGCACGCATACGGAATGCAAGCACGTGCATACTCATGCACGCACACACAAACAGTGCAGCAGTAATTCACTGGTGTCAGATGGGTGCTACTCTGAGGCCATTAGGCAACAAAAGGGCACAGTGGATTTTCCTTCTAGAAGTAGCTTGGAGCAGAAAGAGCATGCGACAGGGACACGAGTGTAGGGCTGTCCCCGACTAAACAAAATCTTGGTCGACCAAGATGTTCTTTTGACCAATAGCATTTAAAAAAAAACACCCTATGTGTTTTACTCAAATCAACTTTATACATATTTGCTAAGGACCTTGCCTACACCTTGCAACTTTATAAAAATTACACGAGCAAAAAATATTATTTTATTTGGAACGGCAGGCCAGACACAATTTAAATGGGCCTACAGTGTCTTGCAAAAGTATTCACCACCCTTGGCATTTTTCCTATATTGTTGCCAAACAACCTGGAATTAAAATTGATTTTTTGGGGGTTTGTATCTTTTGATTTACACAACATGCCTACTAGAGGTTGCCTGATTTTTAAGTTGTCATAACGGTCTGCATTTTTGGATGCCGATTATGGCCGTTTACATTGTAGTCTTAACGTAATCACTAGTTAACTACACATGGTTGATATTACTAGTTAACTAGCTTGTCCTGCGTTGCATATAATCAAGGCGGTGCCTGTTAATTTATCATCGAATCACAGCCTACTTCCAACTTTGCCAAACGGGTGATGATTTAACCAAATGCACATTTGTGAATAAAGCACAATCGTTGCACCAATGTACCTAACCATAAACATCAATAACTTTCTTAAAATCAATACACAAGTATATATATTTAAACCTGCATATTTAGTTAAATGAAATTCATGTTAGCAGGCAATATTAACTAGGGAAATTGTGACTTCTCTTGTGTTCAGTGCACGCAGAGTCGGGGTATGTGCACGCAGAGTCGGGGTATGTGCACGCAGAGTCGGGGTATGTGCACGCAGAGTCGGGGTATGTGCACGCAGAGTCGGGGTATGTGCACGCAGAGTCGGGGTATGTGCACGCAGAGTCGGGGTATGTGCACGCAGAGTCGGGGTATGTGCACGCAGAGTCGGGGTATGTGCACGCAGAGTCGGGGTATGTGCACGCAGAGTCGGGGTATGTGCACGCAGAGTCGGGGTATGTGCACGCAGAGTCGGGGTATGTGCACGCAGAGTCGGGGTATGTGCACGCAGAGTCGGGGTATGTGCACGCAGAGTCGGGGTATGTGCACGCAGAGTCGGGGTATGTGCACGCAGAGTCGGGGTATGTGCACGCAGAGTCGGGGTATGTGCACGCAGAGTCGGGGTATGTGCACGCAGAGTCGGGGTATGTGCACGCAGAGTCGGGGTATGTGCACGCAGAGTCGGGGTATGTGCACGCAGAGTCGGGGTATGTGCACGCAGAGTCGGGGTATGTGCACGCAGAGTCGGCATAGAGCGTAATTAATTTGCTAGAATTTTACATAATTATGACATTGAAGGTTGTGCAATGTAACAACAATATTTAGACTTAGGGTACGGAATGGTTTTGTATTTCTCTGAAAGAATAGACTTTTTTTTCCTCAATTACAGTTTCCCGATTTGACCATATTAATGACAGAAGGCTCGTATTTCTGTGTTTAGTATAATTAAGTCTGATTTGATATTTGATAGAGCAGTCTGACTGAGCGGTTGTAGGCAGCAGCAGGCTCGTAAGCATTCATTCAAACAGTACTTTACTGAGTTTGCCAGCAGCTCTTCGCAATGTTTAAGGCACAGCGCTGTTTATGACTTCAAGCCTATCAACTCCCCAGATTAGGCTGGCAATACTAAAGTGCCTATATGAACATCCAATAGTCAAAGGTATATGAAATAGAAATGGTTGACGTGTCATAATTCCTATAAATTGCGGCTGAACTTGAAAGGGGTTCCTTTATTTTACCATTTGTCTTCCATAGAGAATGTCTTGATCTACTTCAAATAAGGTCTGTGTTTCGTGCAGGCTTAACCTCTCTGGGACATGTGGGACGGCGTCCCACCCCGCCAACAGCCAGTGAAAGTGCAGGGCGCCAAATTTCAAAACAACAAAAAATCTAAATTAAAATTCCTCAAGCATACAAGTATTTTAAAAGATAAAATTCTCGTTAATCCAGCCACAGTGTCTGATTTAAAAAATGCTTCACAGCGAAAGCACCACAAACGATTGTTAGGTCACCGCCAACTCACAGAAGAACACAGCCATTTTTCCAGCCAAAGAGAGGAGTCACAAAAAGCAGAAATGGAGGTAAAATTAATCTCTAACCTTTATTTTTTAAATGTTTATTTCACCTTTTATTTAACCAGGTAGGCTAGTTGAGAACAAGTTCTCATTTACAACTGCGACCTGGCCAAGATAAAGCATATCAGTGTGAACAGACAACAGAGTTACACATGGAGTAAACAATTAACAAGTCAATAACACAGTAGTGAAAAAAAGTCTAGATACATTGTGTGCAAAAGGCCAGGGGAAGGCAGGCAAATAATTACAAATTTGCAGATTAACACTGGAGTGATAAATGATCAGATGGTCATGTACTGGTAGAGCTACTGGTGTGCAAAAGAGCAGAAAAGTAAATAAATATAAACAGTATGGGGATGAGGTAGGTAAATTGGGTGGGCTATTTACCGGTAGACTATGTACAGCTGCAGCGATCGGTTAGCTGCTTTGATCTTCATCAGATGACACTCATAGGACTTCATGTTACACAATACATGTATGTTTTGTTCGATAAAAGTGCATATTTATATCCAAAAATCTCATTTTACATTGGTGTGTTACGTTCAGTAGTTCTAAAAGATACGGTGATTGTGCAGAGAGCCACATCTATTTACAGAAATACTCATTATAAATGTTGATGAAAACACAACTGTTATACATGGAATTAGAGATATACCTCTCCTTAAGAACACCCATCCAAAAGCCCATAAGGAAGCAATGATGAAAAAAAAAGAAGCTAATTCTTCACAAGGAAAAGGTGATACAGACATTGCAGGCTACAATCTTACAACTTTTTAATAAAAAGGCAGAATGTCAGGACAAAGACCCAAAGGCCAAGAAGATGGATGAAGCAATTATTGAGATTTCCACTGACAACCAGGCAGAGCTTCCAGACTTCAGCTGCAGTGCACACAACATACAGCTTGTAATCAATGATGGACTATCCAGTCAGAGAGCTGTGCTAGACATTATTGTCATGTTGAAGAGCTGTGCATCTCACTTTGACCACTCTGTACTGGCTAACAGAGGCTGAGGGCCATTCAGGAAGAGCTTGGCCATCCCAAACACAGCATCATCCATCAGTAGTTCAAACTCACTGGAACTCAACTCAACACAACACATGTTGCGGAGGATGTTTGAACCTTTAAACCACTGAATGTGTATGCAGGTGAATTACGGACACATCAGCAGTTTGTCTGCTGCACAGTGGGACACCTAATTGAGACTGGTACCTATGGAGCAGGTGACCGTGGAGATGAGCCACTCCAACTCTACAGCAGCATGCATCATCCCCAGTGTGTCGGTGCTGATGCTGCAGCAGGAGGGTTCTTCTACTCAAGGCATCAAAAGGGAAGACCATGTTGGACTGACAAGGTGGTTCTTCAAGGCCAAGTAGACAAAGTGCCTGGTGCTGGCAACTGCATTGGGCCGGTAACCAAACAGGTCTCTAGATCGAACAAAAATCTGTCGTTCTGCCCCTGAACAAGGCCGTTAACCCACTGTTCCTAGGCTGTCATTGTAAATAAGAATATGTTCTTAACTGACTCTCCTAAGTTAAATAAAAGTTCAATTTAAAAAATGTCCGGGGATCCATGTTACAAGAGCTATGCATTCACCTCAGGGACAGCACTAGAGAAAGCAAAAGAGTGGCTGAAGGAGGAATCTGACTTACTAAGGAAACCAAATCTCAGAGCCACAGCAGAAGGGACTAGTGAAGCAGAGGACCCAGATCCAGGTAGATCAGCCACAGTCTGGTGGACAGCCTCTACGCTAGAATCCTTGGAAGCCAAACAGGCAGGTCTGAAGTGCAGTTTTGAAATTGAGTGTGAGCGTTACCTCACAGAGAGCCTGTCATTGACAGAAAAAGAGGCTTGCCTTTGGAGTGGTGGAAGCAGAATGAGGACAGACTTCAATCACTCGTTCCACTGGCAAAGAAGTTTCTGTCCCCCACCTTCTTCGGTCCTAAGCGAGAGTGTTCAGTGAGGTGGGGATCATTTATGATAAGCGGAAGAGCAGACTGACAGGGGAACATGGTTTCTGCACTACAACCTAAAACTTATTAACAGGGAATATTGAAGATTCATGTTAGAAGGAACCACCCGCTTTCATATGTTCTCATGTTCTGAGCAAGGACCTTAAACGTTAGCTTTTTTACATGGCACATATTGCACTTCTACTTCTCCAACATTTTTTTTTTTCTCCCAATATTGAATTGTTTCATTATTTGAGACTAAATTGATTTTTATTTATGTACAGTTTTAATTTTTTATATACAGTTGAAGTTGGAAGTTTACATACACCGTAGCCAAATATTTAAACTCAGTTTTTCACAATTCCTGACATTTAATCCTAGTAAAAATTCCCTGTCTTTATTTTAAGAATGTGAAATGTCAGAATAATAGTAGTGTGATTTTATTTCAGCTTTTATTTCTTTGATCACATTCCCAGTGGGTCAGAAGTTTACATACACTAAATTAGTATTTGGTAGCGTTGCCTTTAAATCGTTTATCTTGGGTCAAACGTTTCGGGTAGCCTTCCACAAGCTTCCCACAATAAGTTGGGTGAATTCTGACCCATTCCTTCTGACGGAGCTGGTGTAAATGAGTCAGGCTTGTCGGCCTCCTTACTCGCACATGCTTTTTCATTTCTGCCCACAGATTTTCTATAGTATTGAGGTCAGGGCTTTGTGATGGCCACTCCAATACCTTGACTTTGTCCTTAAGACATTTTGCCACAACCTTGGAAGTATGTTTGGGGTCATTGTCCATTTGGAAGACCCATTTGCGACCAAGCTTTAACTTCCTGACTGATGTCTTGAGATGTTGCTTCAATATATCCACGTAAATTTCCTTCCTCAGGATGCCATCTATTTTGTGAAGTGCACCAGTCCCTCCTGCAGCAAAGCACCCCCACAACATGATGCTTCCACCCCCGTTCTTCACAGTTGGGATGGTGTTATTCGGCTTGCAAGCATTCCCATTTTTCCTCCAAACATAATGATGGTCATTATGGCCAAATAGTTATATTTTTGTTTCATCAGACCAGAGGACATTTCTCCAAAAAATACTTTGTCCCCATGTGCAGTTGCAAACCGTAGTCTGGATTTTTTATGGCCATTTTGGAGGAGTAGCTTCTTCCTTGCTGAGCGGCCTCTCAGGTTATGTCTATGTAGGACTTGTTTTACTGTGGATATAGATACTTTGTACCTGTTTCCTCCAGCATCTTCACAAGGTCCTTTGCTGTTGTTCTGGGATTGATTTGCACTTTTCGCACCGAAGTACGTTCATTGTGTGTTGATTGATGAGGGGGGAAAAGCGAATACATCTTGGAATAAGGCTATAACGAAACAAAATTTGGAAAAAGTCAAGGGGTCTGAATACTTTCCAAATGCACTGTATAACAACCAGCCTTTCACATCACATGCACACAGTAGCATAACCAAGTTACAGGATACCAACCGTAATATACCAGTCAGCTACTTTAGTAGTGTATATGTGCAGCCTGACCAGCAGCCAGTGTTGGTGGTGGTAGTTCTGGGGCCTGACCAGCAGCCAGTGGTGGTGGTGGTGGTGGTAGTTCTGGGGCCTGACCAGCAGCCAGTGGTGGTGGTGGTGGTAGTTCTGGGGCCTGACCAGCAGCCAGTGGTGGTGGTGGTAGTTCTGGGGCCTGACCAGCAGCCAGTGGTGGTGGTGGTGGTGGTAGTTCTGGGGCCTGACCAGCAGCCAGTGGTGGTGGTGGTGGTAGTTCTGGGGCCTGACCAGCAGCCAGTGGTGGTGGTGGTGGTAGTTCTGGGGCCTGACCAGCAGCCAGTGGTGGTGGTGGTGGTAGTTCTGGGGCCTGACCAGCAGCCAGTGGTGGTGGTGGTGGTAGTTCTGGGGCCTGACCAGCAGCCAGTGGTGGTGGTGGTGGTAGTTCTGGGGCCTGACCAGCAGCCAGTGGTGGTGGTGGTGGTAGTTCTGGGGCCTGACCAGCAGCCAGTGGTGGTGGTGGTGGTAGTTCTGGGGCCTGACCAGCAGCCAGTGGTGGTGGTGGTGGTAGTTCTGGGGCCTGACCAGCAGCCAGTGGTGGTGGTGGTGGTAGTTCTGGGGCCTGACCAGCAGCCAGTGGTGGTGGTGGTGGTAGTTCTGGGGCCTGACCAGCAGCCAGTGGTGGTGGTGGTGGTAGTTCTGGGGCTTGACCAGCAGCCAGTGGTGTGGTGGTGGTGGTAGTTCTGGGGCCTGCCCAGAAGCCAGTGGTGGTAGTAGTTCTGGGGCCTGACCAGCAGCCAGTGGTGGTTCTGGGGCCTGACCAGCAGCCAGTGGTGGTTCTGGGGCCTGACCAGCAGCCAGTGGTGGTTCTGGGGCCTGACCAGCAGCCGGTGGTGGTGGTAGTTCTGGGGCCTGACCAGCAGCCAGTGGTGGTGGTGGTGGTAGTTCTGGGGCCTGACCAGCAGCCAGTGGTGGTGGTGGTGGTAGTTCTGGGGCCTGACCAGCAGCCGGTGGTGGTGGTGGTGGTAGTTCTGGGGCCTGACCAGCAGCCGGTGGTGGTGGTGGTGGTAGTTCTGGGGCCTGACCAGCAGCCAGTGGTGGTGGTGGTGGTAGTTCTGGGGCTTGCCCAGCAGCCAGTGGTGGTAGTTCTGGGGCTTGCCCAGAAGCCAGTGGTGTGGTGGTGGTTCTGGGGCCTGCCCAGAAGCCAGTGGTGGTAGTAGTTCTGGGGCCTGACCAGCAGCCAGTGGTGGTTCTGGGGCCTGACCAGCAGCCAGTGGTGGTTCTGGGGCCTGACCAGCAGCCAGTGGTGGTTCTGGGGCCTGACCAGCAGCCAGTGGTGGTTCTGGGGCCTGACCAGCAGCCAGTGGTGGTTCTGGGGCCTGACCAGCAGCCGGTGGTGGTTCTGGGGCCTGACCAGCAGCCGGTGGTGGTTCTGGGGCCTGACCAGCAGCCGGTGGTGGTTCTGGGGCCTGACCAGCAGCCGGTGGTGGTGGTGGTGGTTCTGGGGCCTGACCAGCAGCCGGTGGTGGTGGTGGTGGTTCTGGGGCCTGACCAGCAGCCGGTGGTGGTGGTGGTGGTTCTGGGGCCTGACCAGCAGCCGGTGGTGGTGGTGGTTCTGGGGCCTGACCAGCAGCCGGTGGTGGTGGTGGTTCTGGGGCCTGACCAGCAGCCGGTGGTGGTGGTAGTTCTGGGGCCTGACCAGCAGCCAGTGGTGGTGGTGGTGGTAGTTCTGGGGCCTGACCAGCAGCCAGTGGTGGTGGTAGTTCTGGGGCCTGACCAGCAGCCAGTGGTGGTAGTTCTGGGGCTTGCCCAGCAGCCAGTGGTGTGGTGGTGGTGGTAGTTCTGGGGCTTGCCCAGAAGCCAGTGGTGGTAGTAGTTCTGGGGCCTGACCAGCAGCCAGTGGTGGTTCTGGGGCCTGACCAGCAGCCAGTGGTGGTTCTGGGGCCTGACCAGCAGCCAGTGGTGGTTCTGGGGCCTGACCAGCAGCCAGTGGTGGTTCTGGGGCCTGACCAGCAGCCAGTGGTGGTTCTGGGGCCTGACCAGCAGCCAGTGGTGGTTCTGGGGCCTGACCAGCAGCCAGTGGTGGTTCTGGGGCCTGACCAGCAGCCAGTGGTGGTTCTGGGGCCTGACCAGCAGCCAGTGGTGGTTCTGGGGCCTGACCAGCAGCCAGTGGTGGTGGTGGTGGTGGTAGTTCTGGGGCCTGACCAGCAGCCAGTGGTGGTGGTGGTGGTGGTAGTTCTGGGGCCTGACCAGCAGCCAGTGGTGGTGGTGGTAGTTCTGGGGCCTGACCAGCAGCCAGTGGTGGTGGTAGTTCTGGGGCCTGACCAGCAGCCAGTGGTGGTGGTGGTGGTAGTTCTGGGGCTTGCCCAGAAGCCAGTGGTGTGGTGGTGGTAGTTCTGGGGCCTGCCCAGAAGCCAGTGGTGGTGGTGGTAGTAGTTCTGGGGCCTGACCAGCAGCCGGTGGTGGTTCTGGGGCCTGACCAGCAGCCGGTGGTGGTTCTGGGGCCTGACCAGCAGCCGGTGGTGGTTCTGGGGCCTGACCAGCAGCCGGTGGTGGTTCTGGGGCCTGACCAGCAGCCGGTGGTGGTTCTGGGGCCTGACCAGCAGCCGGTGGTGGTTCTGGGGCCTGACCAGCAGCCGGTGGTGGTTCTGGGGCCTGACCAGCAGCCGGTGGTGGTTCTGGGGCCTGACCAGCAGCCGGTGGTGGTTCTGGGGCCTGACCAGCAGCCGGTGGTGGTTCTGGGGCCTGACCAGCAGCCGGTGGTGGTTCTGGGGCGGTGGTGGTTCTGGGGCCTGACCAGCAGCCGGTGGTGGTTCTGGGGCCTGACCAGCAGCCGGTGGTGGTTCTGGGGCCTGACCAGCAGCCGGTGGTGGTTCTGGGGCCTGACCAGCAGCCGGTGGTGGTTCTGGGGCCTGACCAGCAGCCGGTGGTGGTTCTGGGGCCTGACCAGCTTGCACAGCTAACTGGTCATTCAGGGCAAGCTGCAGTGACAAGGGCAGGATCCTTCCTGTATGACTGGAGGGGAATTGGGGCTATGGAGTGATCAATTTCCATGTCTAGCAGATGCAGTCAGCAGATGCAACTTGCATACCGAAGAGACCAATTGACTAACTGGAACATGATCCCAGCCTGAATGGTGCTGGAGATTAGAGTTGGCCCCAACAACAACAAAATATCTGACGACTGAGACTAGTCTGTTCATTCAACTAATCGATTGGTGTATTTTTCCATAATATATATGCCATTTAGCAGACGCTTTTATCCAAAGCGACTTACAGTCATGTGTGCATACATTCTACGTATGGGTGGTCCCGGGGATCGAACCCACTACCCTGGCGTTACAAGCGCCATGCTCTACCAACTGAGCTACAGAAGGACCACAAGATCCATAAGATCTGCATCTGATGGTCAGTCTGGCGGGAGGGAGGGAAGAGGCTGCCTCACCATCTATCCGCTCTCTCGCCCTCTGAGAATGACGAGGGCACAATCTTCCAGCAAATGGCGGAAATCGAGTCGCACAAAATATTCCTTGATATTAAAAGGACTAAGGCCTGCGTGTTATTATTGGTGGCCTATCTATTCACTTTGTAGCGTGAAGGGATAGGCTGGGCTGGAGAGGGCGTTTTATGGTTAGTAAATTTGCTGAATAAAGTGCTGAACTGTTCTGAATAGAATAGCCCTTTCCTCTATTTGTTGACAGTCGCTCTCTCGTCATTGTTTAGAAATGTCCTTCAGTAACCTATCAAGTTGTGAAAGCTGCTGACACAAACTCTGGCCAGCGGTAGGCCTATAGGTGCACTTGATTTACTCTCTGGACCTGCCTGGTAGGCAGAGTTTAACTTCTGACACATGAGATGGCTGGATCGAACATTTTGACTACCAGGTGCACAGCTGAATCACGTGTGCTACTGCAAACGGCGCCATCTGCGGCCTCTGCAATGGGTTAGTCCACGGAAACAGGCGTGAATCGGGCGGGTGTCTCATACTCCATGAAAATCAATTTGCGACAGCTCGATTTCAAAGGGATCTCTGTCAACCAACAGCATGTTGACCAAACAATCGACCAGTCGACTAAATGGGGTCAGCTTACTGGGGATACTCCAGTAATGGAATGGTTGGTTGTCTGGTTGTGGAGAGTCTGTGAAAGGGCTGTCACCTAATTGGCTTATGAGTGGAGTTTCTTTATTTCTTTATTGATTGGCGAAGGAAAAAGTCCTAATTGTTTCTTTATTCCTTTTGGAAGTCCGGTAGGATAATTTCACCAATATTATAATATATGATAATAATAATAATAATATAATAATATAATATATGCCATTTAGCAGACGCTTTTATCCAAAGCGACTTAGTCATGTGTGCATACATTCTACGTATGGGTGGTCCCGGGGATCGAACCCACTACCCTGGCGTTACAAGCGCCATGCTCTACCAACTGAGCTACACAATATTAACTGTGGGTGGTTGGTATTGGGGGGACACGCCCAGAAGGAGATATGGGGCATGACAGAACTTGTGCGGCTAACCTCAGGTTAGTTAGTCATCATAGCCTATGACCTAGTTACACTAAGCTGTTTTGGTTGTGAGGGACATGGCACAGCTCCACACACATTTGAAGATGATCCCTGGGCTTGGATGAACAGTAAAAGGGTTACAGAGGAGGTGGAGCAGATCAAGTATGGTGCACAAAGACCACTATGTCACAGTCAATCCCCATCCACCATAAACCATCACATACAGCAAGTTGTATTATTCTAAGGTGCCTCTTGTTTGTCATAAATGTATACAGCAACTCCAGGGCAGAAAGTAATTTGGAAAGTAAATGCAGTGAGCCAGTAGGTCATGTTGGATTCAGGCAGACGGACTAGCAATGAATCCAAGCTCACTTCTAAATGATAAGAGGTGACTTAAGAGCACAGGTTATACCACCAGTAGGGGCAAATTTGTTTCTGACTATTGTATCTGTGTTTACAGGTCTCTATTTCCAAAACGCTTCAAGATACACAAACAACAATGATTAGGATATGTCATTTTTACAGTATCAGAGCTTGCGTGAGTTTATGCCACCACCCCTCCTGCCAAGTATTATTCTGCACTGTTTAAGGGGTTGTCACATCTATTTACCCAGTTTTGCAGTAAAATATTTTTCTACAACCATCCATTTCATATTTAGGAGACCTTAAAGATATAGGAAAAACAGCATGGTTGTGCCTCCGGAAGAGGGATCTCAAATGAAAGCACTTTTTGCAGATTGGCCACTAGCCGAATGTGTAGCAAGCAACGTGGGAGATCAATGCAAAATGGAATAACAATGATGGAATTAAGTTAGTTAAATGAGGAGTAATTAGGCTGTTTCATCTGAATGGAGTTGTTGTAGACTAGGACAGCAAAATATCCCAAATGAACATAGCTGGCTAACATTAGTGAGGGATTTTGGAAATCCTTGGGCTGGGCGCCTAAGTGTTTTTCCCCCTTTGGTTCGAAATGGTAGTTTCCGGATTTGATCATATTAATGACCAAAGGCTCGTATTTCTGTGTTATGTTATAATTAAGTCTGATTTGATAGAGCAGTCTGACTGAGCAGCAGCAGCAGGCCCATAATCATTCATTCAAACAGCACTTTTGTGCGTTTTGCCAGCAGCTCTTTGAAACACAGCGCTGTTTATGACTTCAAGCCTATCAGCCTAATGGCTGGTGTAACCAATGTGAAATGGCTAGCTAGTTAGCTGGGTGTGCGCTAATACGGTTTCAAACGTCACTCGCTTTTAGATTTGGAGTAGTTATTCCCCTTGCGCTGCAAGGGACACGGCTTTTGTGGAGCGATGGGTAACGATGCTTCGAGTGTGGCTGTTGTCGATGTGTTCCTGGTTCGAGCCCAGGTAGGGGCGAGGAGGGGGCGGAAGCTATACTGTTACACTGGCAATACTATAGTGCCTATAAGAACATCCAATAGTCGAAGGTTAATGAAATACAAATGGTATAGAGGGGAAATAGTCCTATAATTCCTATAATTACTACAACCTAAAACTTCTTACCTGGGAATATTGAAGATGTTAAAAGGAACCACCAGTTTTCATATGTTCTGAGCAAGGAACTGAAACGTTAGCTTTCTTATATGGCACATATTGCACTTTTACTTCAACACTTTTGTTTTTGCATTATTTAAACCAAATTGAACATGTTTCATTATTTATTTGAGGCTAAATTGATTTTGATGAATTATATTAAGTTAGTGTTCATTGGGCCTCCCGGGTGGCGCAGTGGTTAAGGGCGCTGTACTGCAGCGCCAGCTGTGCCATCAGAGACTGGGTTCGGGCTCTGTCGTAACCGGCCGCGACAAGGAGGTCTGTGGGCTGACGCACAATTGGCCTAGCGTCGCTCGGGTTAGGGAGGGTTTGGTCGGTAGGGATGTCCTTGTCTCATCGCGCACCAGCGCGGCTTGGTATTGGAGGACGCATGACTTTCAACCTTCGTCTCTCCCGAGCCCGTACGGGAGTTGTAGCGATGAGACAAGATAGTAGCTACTAAAAACAATTTGATACCACGAAATTGGGGAGAAAACGGGGTAAAAATAAAAAAAGGGGGGGGGGGGAAGTGTTCATTCAGTATTGTTATCATTATTACAAATAAATAAATAATCATTCATTGGAATCGGCTTTTTTGGTCCTCCAATAATCGGTATCAGTGGTGAAAAATCATAATCGGTCGACCTCTAGTCCGCACCACCCCCTGTAGCGCCATGCGATCGAGAGCGGTGCTATTGCAATACCAAGCAGTGATGCAGCCAGTCAAAATGCTCTCAATGGTAGAGCTTTTTGTGGATTTGAGGGCCCATGCCAAACTTTTTCAACCTCAACATTTTAAGTCTTTAGTGATTTGGACACCGAGGAACTTGAAGCTCTCAACCTGCTCCACTGTGGCCCCGTCGATATGGATGGGGGCATTCTCGCCTCCCTGTTTCCTGTAGTCCACAATCAGATCCTTGGTCTTACTCAAAATCAAAAATCTAATTTTATTGGTCACATACACATGGTTAGCAGATGTCATTACAAGTGTAGTGAAATGCTTATGCTTCTAGATCTGCCAGTGTAGCAGTATCTAACAGGTAGTAATATCTAACAAAACCTAATACACTCAATCAGGTACACTTTAAAAAAATGTATTTTACTAGGCAAGTCAGTTAAGAACACCAGTCTACCAGTGGGTTGGTTTAACTGCCTTGTTCAGGGACAGAACGACAGATTTGTACCTTGTCAGCTCAGCGATTCGATCATGCAACCTTTTGGTTACTGGCACAACGCTCTAACCACTAGGCTACATTCCGCCCCACAAAAGGAATGGGATGAGAATATAAAATGATATGGATGAGCAGTGGTAGTGCAGTGATTATATAGTGTATATATATAAACCCCTTTTTCAGGACCCTGTCTTTCAAAGATACAGGAGATGGGATGGACCGCTGATCGTCCTCGCAGTGGTAGATCATGTGTAACAACACCTGCACAGGATCGGTACATCCGAACATCACACCTGTGGGACAGGTACAGGATGGCAACAACGACTGCCCGAGTTACATCAGGAACGCACAATCCCTCCATCAGTGCTCAGACTGTCCGCAATAAGCTGAGAGAGGCTGGACTGAGGGCTTGTAGGCCTGTTGGTAGGTCCTCACAAGACCTCACCGGCAACAATGTCACATATGGGCACAAACCCACCGTCGCTGGACCAGACAGGACTGGCAAAAGTGCTCTTTACTGACGAGTTGCGGCTTTGTCTCACCAGGGGTGATGGTCGGATTTGCGTTTATCGTTGAAGGAATGAGCGATACACCGAGGCCTATACTCTGGAGCGGGATCGATTTGGAGGTGGAGGGTCCGTCATGGTCTGGTGCGGTGTGTCACAGCACCATCAGACTGAGCTTGTTGTCATTGCAGGCAATCTCAACGCTGTGCGTTTCAGGGACGACATCCTGCTTCCTCATGTGGTACCCTTCCTGCAGGCTCATCCTGACATGACCCTCCTGCGTGACAATGCCACCAGCCATTCTGCTCATTCTGTGTGTGACTTCCTGCAAGAACGGAATGTCAGTGTTCTGCCATGGCCAGCTAAGAGCCCGGATCTCAATCGGAGGGTGAGGACTAGGGCCAATCCCCCCCAGAACTTGCAGGTGCCTTGGTGGAAGAGTGGGGTAAGATCTCACAGCAAGAACTGGCAAATCTGGTGCAGTCCACCAGATACTGACCATTACTTTTGATTTTCACCCCCCCCGAGATGTGCCTTTTAAGTAAATTGGTATTAAATGAGGTGGAAAGGAGACTAAGATCTGATATGTAATCCTATGACTGTCCTTGTTCTGTTAAAGTTTTAAATGACTCTAATTCCAGGAATGCGCATCGATGGTAAGCCCAGATGAATCTACTATCCCAGCCCTCCTATTATTTAACCCATATGCAAACACTGGGTGTATCTGGACTCCTGTTTGGCACAGCTGCGTACACACACACTGCTCTGGCATGTTGGAAGCCCAACGTCTTGCAGCAGGTGTCTTGTCTGGAAGTCCTTGGTTGCTCCCCGGGGACAGAGTTAAGTGTGTGTGTGTGTGTGTATAGAGGAGTCAGTGGGTATGGAAGAGTGGGGGGTGTATACAGGGGTGGCCACTTTCTATGGTCTCTGCATTGAGCCAGATGGGCAGTAAGGGGCCTGTGCTCTCCATGTGGCTCTTTGTGTGTGCTCCCCTCTCCATGCGTCACTTTCTCTGTCACTGAAAGGCTTTGGCCAGTATTTCTCCTATTAGTGAAAGCGATCCACACACACACACACACACACACACACACACACACACACACACACACACACACACACACACACACACACACACACACACACACACACACACACACACACACACACACACACACACGTGGGGGAATGTCTTTGAATCAGTTGATGGATGGAGAGACTGCTGATGTTTAGGGGACCCATTTCTCCCCGCACTCTATTGGCTTTAGTTTTCGGGGTCAACTTCCCCCCGGCCCCCCTCTCTAATCCTATTAAAATCCCCTCTGAAAAGCTTTAGAGGGACAAAGCTGCGCCAGCCAGGGTAATCTGGGATGGCGTGGCCCCTCCCCGTGTCCAGCCAGGGTGATCTGGGACGGCGTGCCCCCTCCCTGCGTCCAGCCAGGGTGTTCTGGGACGGCGTGCCCCCTCCCCGCGTCCAGCCAGGGTGACCCGGGACGGCGTGCCCCCTCCCCGCGTCCAGCCAGGGTGTTCTGGGACGGCGTGCCCCCTCCCCGCGTCCAGCCAGGGTGTTCTGGGACGGCGTGCCCCCTCCCCGCGTCCAGCCAGGGTGTTCTGGGACGGCGTGGCCCCCTCCCCGCGTCCAGCCAGGGTGTTCTGGGACGGCGTGGCCCCCTCCCCGCGTCCAGCCAGGGTGTTCTGGGACGGCGTGGCCCCCTCCCCGCGTCCAGCCAGGGTGTTCTGGGACGGCGTGGCCCCCTCCCCGCGTCCAGCCAGGGTGTTCTGGGACGGCGTGGCCCCTCCCCGCGTCCAGCCAGGGTGATCTGGGACGGCGTGGCCCCCTCCCGCGTCCAGCCAGGGTGTTCTGGGACGGCGTGGGCGTCCAGCCAGGGTCCCGGCGTGGCCCCCTCCCCCGTCCAGCCAGGGTGTTCTGGGACGGCGTGGGCGTCCAGCCAGGGTGTTCTGGGATGGCGTGGCCCCCTCCCCGCGTCCAGCCAGGGTGTTCTGGGACGGCGTGGCCCCCTCCCCGCGTCCAGCCAGGGTGTTCTGGGACGGCGTGGCCCCCTCCCCGCATTCTTCCTTTGTTTTAATTTTTTGTCTTTGTTTCTTCCACTTAAAAGGAAGTGTGAAGTGCTTTGAGAGGTTAGTGTTTATTCCACTTAAAAGGAAGTGTGAAGTGCTTTGAGAGGTTAGTGTTTCTTCTCTGCTAATGGATTCAGTAATATTACTCTTACTCTTCCAGGCTCGACATTAATGCTTGTCCTTTTGTCTGGGAAAAGTATAACAAATAGGTGGACAATTTAAATCTATAATAATTCACACACAAATCACAATATCCAACAAGTACTCTTGATAAGAGAGGCTAACAATGGAATAATATTCAAATCTACTTTTCATGTCGACCTACATAATTTAAAAAGCCTACAGGTCAAAGTGTGGGTAATATGCATGTCCAAACCCATGCTGACATGGAGGTGCCAGAAAATGTAGGCAAACTTTAAATGGAGGCTAAAGGCCAGTCATGTTTGACAAATATAATGAATCTTAACGTATAACGAACATTAACCATAACGTATGGTTTGTTTAGATCAAATGGTCACAAGACCTGAGAGTGAAGGACAGTTCCTGTTGCTAACCGCACATCACCCACCTTGAATCTGAGCTGGAGGTGGTCAGCATTTTAAAACATCAACTTAAAGCTGCGATATTTAACTTATTTTGGGTGAACTGACCAAATTCACATAGAAATGCGATTTATAAATCTGTCATTCTTGTTGATAGCAAGTCTAAGAAGTGGTAGATCTGTTCTATGTGTGCTATTTCTATGCTTCCCGTGCTTAAGTTTTAGTTTTACTTTCGGTTTTGTACACCATCTGAAACTGCAATATTTTTGGTTATTGAAAAGAGATTTCATAGCGGTTTTGTCACAAACTGAAATTAGGTGAACTATTCTCATTTTAGCAAACAGGAAGTGGCGGAGAAATTTCTGCATAATGCATCTGTAATTGTTTAAAATCAGGACATTTTTTGTAATTTTATGAAGCATACCTTGTTTCAAAGTAGCCTTGCCAAAATACGACCATAGAAATAAATGTTGAGGGAATTATTTTATAAATGGTTCCGTATTTCACTGAAAGAATAAACGTTTTCTTTTCGAAATGATTGTTTCCAGATTTGACCATATTAATGACCTGAGGCTTGTATTTATGTGTTTATTATAATTAAGTCTATGATTTGATAGAGCAGTCTGACTGAGCGAGGGTAGGCAGCAGCAGGCTCCTAAGTATTCATTCAAACAGCACTATACAGCGTTTGCCGGCAGCTCTACGCAATGCTTGAAGCACAGCGCTCTTTATGACTTCAAGCCTATCAACTCCCGAGATTAGGCGTGGCAATATAAAGTGCCTATATGAACATCCAATAGTCAAATGTCTATGAAATACAAATGGTATAGAGAGAAATAGTACTATAATAACTACAACCTAAAACCTCTTAACTGGGAATATTGAAGACTCGTGTTAAAAGAACCACCAGCTTTCAAATGTTCTCATGATCTGAGCAAGGAACTTAAACGTTAGCTTTTTTACATGGCACATATTGCAGTTTTTTACTTTCTTCTCTAACACTTTTTGAATAATTTAAACCCAAGATGTTTCATTATTTATTTGAGACTAAATTGATTTTGTTTGTGTTCTATTAAGTTAAAATAAGTGTTCATTCTGTATTGTTGTAATTTTCATTATTTTATATATATAAATACATTTTTTGTTCCTCCAATAATCGCTATTGGCGTTGATAAATCATAATCGGTCGACTTCTAGTTTGTGCCCATAGGCTACATTGTTGCTGGTGATGTAAGGCAGGTCCTCACAAGACAACAGGCCTACAAGCCCACAGTCCTGCCTCTGTCTATTGCGGACAGTCTGAGCACTGATGGAGGGATTGTGCGTTTCTGGTGTAATTCGGGCAGTCGTTGTTGTCATCCTGTACCTGTCCCGCAGGTGTGTCTCCCTGTAGCGATGTCTTAGGCATCACACAGTACAGACATTGCAATTTATTGCCCTGGCCACATCTGCAGTCCTCACATCTGCAGTCCTAAGGCATGTTCACAGATGTGCAGATGTGTTGAATAAGCATGGGAATGCTTGTAAATGATGGGAAATGATGTAAATATATCACTAGCCACTTTAAACAATGCTACCTTATATAATGTTACTTACCCTACATTATTCATCTCATATGCATATGTATATACTGTACTCTACATCATCGACTGCATCCTTATGTAACACATGTATCACTAGCCACTTTAACTATGCCACTTTGTTTACTTTGTCTACACACTCATCTCATATGTATATACTGTACTCGATACCATCTACTGTATGCTGCTCTGTACCATCACTCATTCATATATCCTCATGTACATGTTCCTTATCCCCTTACACTGTGTATAAGACAGTAGTTTTGGAATTGTTAGTTAGATTACTTGTTGGTTATCACTGCATTGTCGGAACTAGAAGCACAAGCATTTCGCTACACTCGCATTAACATCTGCTAACCATGTGTATGTGACAAATAAAAATTTGATTTGATTTGGAAAAGGTGTTTAAACCCTTTACAATACAGATCTATGAAGTTTATTATTTATTTTTAGAAAGACAGGGTCCTGAAAAGGGACGTTTCTTTTTTTGCTGAGTTTAGTTCCTGGCTGTGCCTTAAAAAATGACTGTGCGCATTGGCTCTAGTTGTTTTTAAAAGAATAGCCTGAAATGTAATTTTTTCAGCTCTGATTAACTCCAGGCATACAACACAGTTTATAGGCCTAGTGTTTTTCTTCTTTGTATTCTTAACATTTTCAGGTCACTGCTCTTTTTCTTTTTTTTACACACCAGAGGGCAAGTGAGCTGGGGTGGCTTTGTGACCTTTAGGTTAACCTTTTGAACTATGACTTCGTGCCGTATGGCTGCCCACCACCAAGCAGATATACTTCACGCGTTAGAACAGCCATAAACACTGCCTATTTCTACAATGTATATTCTTAAAATCTGGTTGTAAACCTAACCTTAACCAAATAAACCTTAAATAAAATAAGACCATAAAGCACATTTTTGTTTTTATGATATAGCTAAATTATACTTTTTAGCTGTGGTAACTAGTGAAAGGCCTATGTCCTTTCTTCTGAGATGTTCACTTCACTCTCCTTCACGGATTTAACAGCATAGGATTCTAAGAATCGGCTGGAGGGAGTTAATTTTGTCAATGATTGTTATATTTCCCAATTGTTAAATCCATTCAAAGTGTGGAAGCGGAAGGGTCGGGAGACCCTACAGAGGGGTACTATTTGCTCTCTTCAGGCTGAGAACCAGCATGAGGTTTACCTAGTAGTGGAATGTGAATCCCCATAACTTATTCAGGGCTCCAGACTAACATTTACTCAGGGTCAGACAATTATAATACATTTGAGGTCTCTTCTAATGTAATTCACTATGCTTTATTAAAAGGTGTAATAGATTACTAGGATGTAAAACATTTATTGAATACCATCTAACATGTTCAAGCAGGAATGCATTATTCAAATCATTTTGATATGCATCCTAATCCAGTGATTGTCATGAATTTTGGACAAATAGGCATTTTTCTTTTGTTATTTTACTGTCAAAACAGGGCTTTTTCTGTTCAATGTAGATACATTTTTCTTTACGTGCACTAATAAGGCTTTTAAATACTGTGCATCAGCCATTGCAAGTGTACTTGGTCTCCATTGTACATATATATTTTTAGGACATTACATTTAATCAAGGCCCAGAGGGGTATATGGCCAATATACTATGGCTAAGAGTTGTTCTAAGGTGAAACGTGGAATGCCTGGGCCATATTCCATAAACCCTGAGGTGCCTTATATTGCTATTATAAATTGGTTACCAAAGTAATTAGAACAGCAAACTATTAGTTTAGCATCAGACCCATATTATCTTTATATACCACGTCTTTCAGCATTCAGGGCTTGAAACGCCTGGTTTATAATTAGTTAGCGATCTAGCTAATGTGTTTTGAGTTTCCACTTCCTCAGGTGGTGAATTAGCACCCATTTGAATTAGGCCCATCTTGACTGTAAAAAAGCTTTGAGCGCAGTAATGATCGTTCTCAACTAACATCAAGGCGGTGGCCCGTTCCTGTAGGTTCATGCTCTACAACATCCGCAGAGTACGACCCTGCCTCACACAGGAAGCGGCGCAGGTCCTAATCCAGGCACTTGTCATCTCCCGTCTGGATTACTGCAACTCGCTGTTGGCTGGGCTCCCTGCCTGTGCCATTAAACCCCTACAACTCATCCAGAACGCCGCAGCCCGTCTGGTGTTCAACCTTCCCAAGTTCCCTCACGTCACCCCGCTCCTCCGCTCTCTCCACTGGCTTACAGTTGAAGCTCGCATCCGCTACAAGACCATGGTGTTTGCCTACGGAGCTGTGAGGGGAACGGCACCTCAGTACCTCCAGGCTCTGATCAGGCCCTACACCCAAACAAGGGCACTGCGTTCATCCACCTCTGGCCTGCTCGCCTCCCTACCACTGAGGAAGTACAGCTCCCGCTCAGCCCAGTCAAAACTGTTCGCTGCTCTGGCCCCCCAATGGTGGAACAAACTCCCTCACGACGCCAGGACAGCGGAGTCAATCACCACCTTCCGGAGACACCTGAAACCCCACCTCTTTAAGGAATACCTAGGATAGGATAAGTAATCCCTCTCACCCCCCCCTTTAAGATTTAGATGCACTATTGTAAAGTGACTGTTCCACTGGATGTCATAAGGTGAATGCACCAATTTGTAAGTCGCTCTGGATAAGAGCGTCTGCTAGATGACTTAAATGTAATGTAAATGTAAGGAATAAACATTATACCTACAGGAAGCTGAGACCCTCTTAATATGGATGATTAGTTGCATCCCAAATTGCAACTAATAGTTATACTTTTTTTTTTACCCCCTTTTTCTCCCCAATTTCGTGGTATCCAATTGTTAGTAGCTACTATCTTGTCTCATCGCTACAACTCACTGCGATGCAGTGCCCTAGACTACTGCGCCACCCGGGTGGCCATAGTTTGCCATTTGTCTACTACCCAGAGTCAGATGATCTCATGGATACCATTTGTATGTCTCTGTGTGCAGTTTTAAGGTAGTTTCGTGAGCCATTGCTAGCTAGCATTAGCACCATGACTGGAAGTCTATGGGAGCAGCTAGCATGATACTAATTGCCAAAATGTTGCACTATCCCTTTAAGTGGTGAGCAAACCCACTACATGAGAATAGATTGGCTGGCTGGCTGCCTGCCATGGATAGGCCTACACCTGGATTGGATAAATAGGAAATCATCAACTTTCAGATGTTTTTCTCTCTGACCCCTCAGGACATTTTCTGTTGAAGACACTAGATTTGTTTCCATAGAATCCCTACCAAACAACTCTACTCTTGTCCCGCAGGCAGGCCAATCCCTCAAAATATGGTTTGGTGCATCAGAACTGCGAGGTGGAAGAGTTGTGGGATAAGCGCAGCAAGGAAGAGGAAGCTCTGCACAGCACGTCTCCCCCCTGCACCCCCCGGCAGATGAAACGCATGTCGGGGAAACACCAGAAGAACCGCCAAGGTCAGGGAAGGTCGGCTAGACGCTCTCCTAACAAGGGTAAGTTAGGGGGGTAAGATGTAGTCAGACGTAGAGAGGACAGGGGAGTAGTGTGGTAAACACATCAGGCAAACGCCAGAGGAACAGCCAGGGCAAGACATCTGGATGCTCTCATAACAAGGGTAAGAGAGAAATGAACATTAGATAAACCCACTCTACCTGTTGGGGTAACTGCAACAAACATAGTGGCCCGCATTTGGAATGAGCCAGTAGCTGTGAATAAAGGAACCATAACATGACATAACATTATTATTATTATATTATTATTATGTGGATTTTCTTGACTGTTAAAGGTTCTATAATTAGTAATGATTTTCCACTCTCTCTCTCTCTGGATCTCAGCAGACAAGCAGACGTCCCCCTCCAGCCCACCCCAGCCCAACCCCAACAGGCTAAGAGAAGGGGCCGAGGAGCGAGACCAAGACAAAGGCCCCCACCTCCAGCCCCTGGAGGCCGAGCAACATAACTACAAGTTGGGCAAGAAACAGACCGACCCTTCTGAGGGGATCCAAATAAACAAACAAGAAAAGAAACAAAGTGAGGATCAACAACACAGCTACAAACAGGGTCAGAAACAACGTGCCACCCTGCGCTCCAGTGAGAGAGACCTCAAGAAGACCTTCCACGGTTCCTTCATGCTGGACCCGCTCTCCAAGACCTCTAGCCCCTTCGGTGGAGGCTCAGCCCTCAACATGGACCCCAGGAAACCCTACCTGTCACTGGGCTGTGGCAGCGGCAAGCTCCTGGTCACTATGCCCCACCCCATGGCCCATCGCACCCACCGCCAGACTTCCCGTACAGACTGCCCCGCTGATAGACTCAAGTTCTTTGAGACGCTGAGGTTGTTATTGAAGCTGACATCCATGTCGTCCAAGAAGAAGGAGAAGGAGCAGCGCGGCCTGGAGAACACCGCCTTCATGGCCCAGAACAATGATGTATTTATTCACTGACTTATTTACATATTTGTTTATTCACTTATTTATGCATACTAGTGTATTTTTATCTTGCTCTCTCTCCAACACCCAGGTGGTGTGGCTGGAGCTCCAGGCGTGGCACGCGAGACGCTCCGTCAACGACCAGGACCTGTTCCTGTTCACAGCTCGTCAGGCCATCCCAGACATCATCCACGAGGTCCTCCACTTCAAGGTTAACTACCACAGCCTAAGACCCAGCACCGTAGGCCTTGGACAACCTAGGAGTGGGTACTCCCACTCCACCGTGGGAGTACCAGGGGCATCTCCAGACCATGGGGCCCAGAGGACTCTAGTGTTCACAGAGTCAGTCTGTGGAGGTCCAGGCCAGGTGCCCAAGCAGAGGTCTCCAACCCAGGGCTCAGAGACGGTTTCTGGGGAGGAAAGGGACTCTAACCAGCCTGCTGCTGGTGGAGCTCCAGAGACTAACCACGCTGTTTCAGTTGACCCATGGGGCTTCAGCGCCAACCCCTCCTCGGCAGTAGATGCAGCGGCCCCCCTGGGTTCCGGGGCGGGGTACAGGGAGCACCTCCAGCGCCAGCGGCTGGCCTTCGAGCAGGTCAAACGGGTGATGGAGCTGCTGGAGTCAGTAGAGGCTTTGTACCCGTCCCTGCAGACCCTCCAGAAGGACTATGAGAAGTACGCGGCCAGGGACTTCCAGGGCAGGGTGCAGGCACTCTGTCTCTGGCTCAACATCACACAGGTACGGTGGGGGATGGAGGAGGGTTTTACTGTATGCACATTCAAAGTAATACCAGAGCTGGAAAATGGGAACGGGATTGTCCTCTTAATGGCAAAGCAATCCCTTTTTTCTCTCTTCTGTGGTCCTAGGTGGCTCAGTTGAGTTGATAAAGCAGGGTGCTTGCAACACCAGGATCATGGGTTTGACCATTACTTCAAAATGTAACCAATGGGTGTGAAAAATGTTTGTATAAAAGCGTCCGGTAAGTGGCATATCTGTTATTATATTAGGATCTCAACCAGAAGCTGCGTGTCATGGCCACCGTCCTCGGCCTCCGGGACCTCTCCCGTATCGGCTGGCCTGTCTTCGAGATCCCCTCGCCACGCTGTTCCCGCGGCAATGACGACGAAGACGAGGATGGGGGGATATACTGTCCCACAGCCATCTACAGACCCTTTGTAGATAAGGCCTTGAAACAGATGGGTCTGAGGAAACTCATCCTGAGGCTACACAAGCTGATGGACCCCTCCCTCCAGAGGTCCCGGGCAGCCCTGCTCAGCCACATGCCTGCACAGGAGGTAAGAGAGCGAGAGCTGCCATATTGTTTTAATGTGGTTTTATACAAGAAAAGGTTACATACGAGTAGGCTTTGATGGGATCCAGATTGTCATACCTTCATACTGACCTTGTGCCAAACCGGGATATTTGGTAATACTGGCTGGCACTGAACGAGGCGCTTTTTTCAAACCTAACTGATCTTCTGTTATCCGAAGGTTCGCAATGCTAACAAGTACATGTAAAATCACATAGAGAATGCGAACAAGCCCATTGCGTACATTTTCTAAAGTATTTGCAGGACAGACATCTCGGCTCATACAAGTAACTCAAAAATGCTCAAAAGTCAGTTTGCTGCGCACACAAAACAAACATTACACAGCTAAGCTCTTGATTCGGGAGGGGATTCTCTGCTCTTACTAAGCAAAGCTTGATTTTGGAAGAAGCTGACCACTTAGCTAACTAGCGACTAAATTAGCAATCCTAATGGACAACACCTACGCTTCTACTTCCAGCTTATACACACTATATACATTTTACAATAGTTTTATTTTGTTTTGTGTTAGTCCTGGCCTTCCGCTAACCTTCACCTCTCCCATATATTTCTGATGTCCATTTGCCATATATTTTTTATACTGTGCTATTTCACAAAAGTTCTGAACCTATATACATATTACACACAGTACATTTTTTGACAGATAGTTAACTTAATAATTAAGATATCTGGCAAACATTTACACTGAACAAAAATATAAACGCAACATGCAACAATTTAAAAGATTTTTTACTGAGTTACAGTTCATATAAGGAAATCAGCCAATTGAAATAAATTCATTAGGCCATAATCTGTGGATTTCATTTGACTGGGAAGGGGCGCAGGCATGGGTGGGGAGCCAGGTGGCTGGTCTCAGACAATCCCGCAGGTGAAGAAGCCGGATGTGGAGGTCTTGGTCTTGAGTGAAGGGAAATCTTGAAGCTAGTCAGAATTTGGAAAGCAAATATGAATGCCAATCATGCAATGTTTATTTTTTTTGCACAATCACAAATGACCCTCATTTATACATCATTACAGTTAAATTGATTTCCAACAAAGCTGCACTCTCTCAGCTGTGACTGGTCCATGTGTTATCCTAGCAAAGTGCTCTCTCAGCTGTGACTGGTCCATGTGTTATCCTAGCAAAGTGCTCTCTCAGCTGTGACTGGTCCATGTGTTATCCTAGCAAAGTGCTCTCTCAGCTGTGACTGGTCCATGTGTTATCCTAGCAAAGTGCTCTCTCAGCTGTGACTGGTCCATGTGTTATCCTAGCAACGTGCTCTCTCAGCTGTGACTGGTCCATGTGTTATCCTAGCAAACTGCTCTCAGCTGTGACTGGTCCATGTGTTATCCTAGCAAAGTGCTCTCTCAGCTGTGACTGGTCCATGTGCAGAAACAGTGTGCACAAAAAGCTATCCATAAACATTCAGGATTAGAGGTCGACCGATTTAATCGGAACGGACGATTTTGAATTGGAGCCGATTTGAAAGTTTTCATAACAATCGGAAATCTGTATTTTTGGACCCCGTTTTTAAAACATTTAAAAAATATATATATTTTTTATACCTTTTTATTTAACTAGGCAAGTCAGTTAAGAACACATTCTAATTTTCAATGACTGCCTAGGAACTGTGGGTTAACTGCCTTGTTCAGGGGCAGAACGACAGATTTTCACCTTGTCAGGGGTTTCAATCTTGCAACCGCACAGTTAACTAGTCCAACGTTCTAACCATTGCACTCCACGAGTAGCCTGCCTGTTACACGAATGCAGTAGAAGCCAAGGTAAAATGCTAGCTAGCATTAAACTTAACTTATAGAAAACAATCAATCATAATCACTAGTTATAACTACTAATCCAGTTTATAGCAGGCAATTGTGTCATTTCTCTTGTGTTCATTGCACGCAGAGTCAGGGTATATGCAACAGTTTAGCATACCTGGCTCATTGCGAACTAATTTGCCACAATTTTACGTAATTATGACATACATTGAAGGTTGTGCAATGTAACAAGAATATTTAGACTTAGGGAAGCCACCCGTTAGATAAAATACCGAACGGTTCCGTATTTCACAGAAATTTTTGTTTTCAAAATGATAGTTTCCGGATTCTATCATATTAATGACCAAAGGCTCATATTTCTGTGTGTTATTATGTTATAATTAAGTCTGATTTGATAGAGCAGTCTGACTGAGCAGCAGCAGCAGGCCCATAATCATTCATTCAAACAGCACTTTTGTGCGTTTTGCCAGCAGCTCTTTGAAACACAGCGCTGTTTATGACTTCAAGCCTATCAGCATAATGGCTGGTGTAACCAATGTGAAATGGCTAGCTAGTTAGCTGGGTGTGCGCTAATACGGTTTCAAACGTCACTCGCTTTTAGATTTGGAGTAGTTATTCCCCTTGCGCTGCAAGGGCCAGGGCTTTTGTGGAGCGATGGGTAACGATGCTTCGAGTGTGGCTGTTGTCGATGTGTTCCTGGTTCGAGCCCAGGTAGGGCCGAGGAGGGGGACGGAAGCTATACTGTTACACTGGCAATACTATAGTGCCTATAAGAACATCAATAGTTAAAGGTATATGAAATACAAATGGTATAGAGAGAAATAGTTCTATAAATACTATAACTACAACCTAAAACCTCTTACCTTGGAATATTGAAGTCTCATGTTAAAAGGAACCACCAACTTTCATATGTTCTGAGCAAGGAACTGAAACGTTAGCTTTTTTACATGGCACATCTTACTTTCTTCTCCAACACTTTGTTTTTGCATTATTTAAACCAAATTGAACATGTTTCATTATTTATTTGAGGCTAAATGGATTTTATTGATGTTTTATATTAAGTTAAAATAAGTGTTAATTCAGTATTGTTGCCTAGTGGTTAGAGCGTTGGACTAGTAACCAGAAGGTTATTCAAACCCCGAGCTGACAAGGTACAAATCTGTCGTTCTGCCCCTGAACAAGTTAAACTGTTTCAGATTGAAAATAAGAATATGTTCTTAACTGACTTGCCTGGTTAAATAAAGGTAAAATAAAAAATATAAAAAAATAAATAAAATTACACATAAAAAAAACAAAAATCTTCAGATTAATCGGTATCGGCTTTTTTGGCCCTCCAATACTCTGTATCGGTGTTGAAAAATCATAATCGGTCGACCTCTATTCAGGATGACTAAGTCACCTTCACTGGGGCCCTAGGAGGGAAGGCTTGGTCTCCTCTTCTTCTCTCTGGTAAATTATCTGTAAAAGCAACAAGTGTGCTGGTTGGAAAAAAAAGTTTACCACATACTCAACTTGTAAACAGCAAGAGATTTAGCTAGGAATGTACACTGCTCTTGTTAGGGCTATTTAAAATAAAAAATCTAAAATATTGTCAAGTTTGACAAGTTGAATACTTCAGAGGTTTGGAAACTGCATTCCACTGTCCTTACCTCATCCTCTTCTCTGTAGTTTGACAATATGCTAACCTGTCTGAATTGTGCATTTTTCTATGTGTGTGTCTACCCCTAGTTCACAGACTTCCCAGACCCCATGCTGTACAGTGACTACCTACCAGAACTGTCCCGCCACCTGTCCTCCTGTAGCGCCTCCTGTGGCCCGGAGCTGGGGGCAGACCAGGTCTCTTGGGAGGAGCTGTTGGACATGGACCTCCCCTCGTTCCGACCTGCCTTCTTGGTCCTGTGCCGGGTCCTGCTGAATGTGATACATGAGTGCCTTAAACTGAGACTGGAACAGAGACCTGCAGGGGAGCCTTCACTGCTCAGCATCAAACAGGTCAGCAGGCACACTGTTTTCTTTATTGACTGATTAATGCTATTGGGCTGACCAGAACCTCAGTTGTTGTCATTTTTAAAGCACAGTTCTATTATCTATGGTGGATGTGTAACCAGGCCAGCCTAGTACAGCTTGGCCTGCTCTGTTTGGCTCTGTAAGATTAAATGGTTAGGCTATATGTTGATGCCCATGCTAACCGGTGTCTCAATCTGTCCTGTAGTTGGTGCGTGAATGTAAGGAGGTATTGAAAGGTGGTCTCCTGATGAAGCAGTATTACCAGTACATGCTGAGGCAGGTGGTCACAGACCCCCAGGGACTCCAGACCAACGCCAACATAGACGAGTTTGAGGATGACCTCCACAAGATGCTAGTGGTAAAACAGACTTACTGAGTCAGGATTAGGGTTTCCAGAAATCCTCGATGGAAGAGTTCTGAGGGAATAAGCAGTATATCCGGGAATCCTCCAACCAGGATTTCTGGGAAACCAGAGAAATGTAGATTTTTTGCAACCTAGTTAGGATCGTCATGAAATTACGAAGGGGTCATGCATGCTTATGTCAAGTTTTATAATGCATTATAACTGCACCATAACATCGACAAGATCAAGAACGACCTCCACAAGATGCTGGTGATAACGCAGACGTCTTACTGAGTCCTAAACTGAGTACTAAACTGTAGAAGATGCATTGAATCTCCACTGAAAGTGCTTTTTAGTCCTGGATTAAGTTAAATCTGCGTCTGGGAAAATAGGGCCCTAAACCACTAACGTGTGTGTTGCTCTCAATGGTACAGTTGTAGAACGTTTTGAGGATTCAGCGTGGCGGAGGTCACGTTGCCTACCCTCAATACCTTGGGTCGGCCTGTCAGGAAGTTCAAAGGAGGTTTTCAGACCCAGAGTCTTAATCTTGGTGTAGAGCTTGGAGGGGACAATAGTATTGAGCTGTAGTCAATGAACAGCGTTCTCACATTCCTCTTATCTAGGTGGGTGAGGGCAGTGTTGACATTGCGTGATCTGTTGGGGCGGTATGCAAATTGATTGTGTCTGGGATGGTGGAGTTAATCTGCTATAACCAGCCTTTCAAAGTGCTTCCTGATTACAGGAATAAGCTCTACGGGGTGGTAGTCATTGTGGCATGAAGCCTTAAGAGTTCTTGAGGACAGGAATGATGGTCGTCTTAAAACATGTGTGGATAGCAGCCTGTGACAAGGAGAGGTTGTCCCAGGTCTGGTAGAGCAACATCATTGGGCAGATCACGGTTGGGTCTTCCTTTGTAATGTGTAATGGACTGTAGCCCTTCCACATGCGTTGTGGTATGATTCCACTTTACTCCTATATTGTCATTTTGCTCATTTGATGACGCTACGGAGGTCATAGTGGAACTTCTTGTACTTGTTCCTGTCCTCAGCCGTAGCATCAGGGTTGTCTACGATAGCTCTGTGCGCGGTAGCCCTGCTCTTTAGTTTAGCGCCAACCTGTGTTAATCTTGGGCTTTTGATTGGGGGACAATGTTTCCGATGCATTTTCTAATGCAACCGGTGATTCCGGTGGATAGCTCGTCGGCGGAGTCTCAAAACATATTCCAATCAGCGCTAGCAAGGCAGACCTGTAGCATAATCTCTGATTCTGGTGACAATTTTTCAACGGAGCGAGTCTCAGGTACTTCCTGTTTTTGAGTTTCTGGTTGTAAACAGGAAATAGAGGTACATGATCTGATTTGGCGGATTAGGGAGGGCCTTGCTTGCTTGTTGGTAGAATAACAGTGGTCTAGGACTTTATCGCCCCTAGGGAATTGGGTTCTGTTTGGGACTCATTCAGATTAGAGGTGTACTGTATGAGAGGCTCTCTGGATAGCTGGCCAGTACCCAGGGCTGAGGCTCAAAGGTATAGCTCCTGGTAAATCTGCTTGAGAACACTGTGTGCTGATTTCTGGTGTGAGTGTGTTTTAACCAACCACTGCAAAGCTGAAACAGCACATGGTAGGTAGGGGTGTGGCAGGAATTGGTCTTAGTCAGTCACTGATTACTTCTCAGGAATTTAGGCGGCAGAGTTTTCTTTCCTCGCTGTCGGTCTTTTTCTCTGAACAGACGGCCGGCCGGTAGTCTGATAAAAGCCTGATAAAACACTATGTTCCTGAATTCCAAGAAGGGTCAGAACAACAGAACTCTTAGGGAAAAAGTCTAGTCTACTGCCTACTGCTAGCACTCAACGCTTTCCTTTAGGAATATTACAACCCTGCCCTGAAGAGCAGAGCATGGGGTGGGGCCTGCAGAGCATGGGGTGGGGCCTGCAGAGCATGGGGTGGGGCCTGCAGAGCATGGGGTGGGGCCTGCAGAGCATGGGGTGGGGCCTGCAGAGCATGGGGTGGGGCCTGCAGAGCATGGGGTGGGGCCCAACCAAGCCGCACTGCTTCTTAACACAGCGCGCATCCAACCAGGAAGCCAGCCGCACCAATGTGTCGGAGGAAACACCGTACACCTAGCAACCTGATCAGCGTGCACTGCGCCGGGTCCACCACAGGAGTCGTTAGTGTGCGATGAGACAAGGATATCCCTACCGGGCAAACCCTCCCTAACCCGGACGACGCTAGGCCAATTGTGCATCGACCCCCCCCCGGTCGCGGCCGGCTGCGACAGAGCCTGGGCTCGAACACAGAGTCTCTGGTGGCACAGAGACCACTGCGCCACCCGGGAGGCCCACTCTAGCAATTTTAGTTTTGTTACAAACTTGCCCATTCTGGTTTTCTCATATTTATGTTCTCTAGGCAGTTGGCTGATAAAGTGGATACTGGACAGATTAGGGTATATGATGAGATTGATAAAAACAAAATAGTTGTTACTTGGCAGCTAAGCATCGATCTTCATGTCACTAGTATACAAATGAAGACCCTTAATTTTATTGGAAAGGAGCATCAGTCTCATCACTGCATCACCTGTAGCCTAAACTGCATGCTTTTCCAATTAGCAATGGGAGGACCACACAACATAGCACCGCGGGACTACAAATGTACCTCCATGGTTATTCTATCAACAATTGCACAATAAATTGTTTCCACTGCAATTCGTTGCATAATACAATTTTATCAACACAAATATATCCCACCATGTCAAATGAAGAAATTGTCTGTCGACATTTATTAAATTGTAACGATACTTCCTGTTTCCATCAGAGCTGTCGTGATTATTATTTTTTTTATACAGCATGACTTGACTGGCATAAACAGTGGACAATCATACGATGGAGAAACCATGTTGTTAATCAAATCTAGTTCCTAAATGTATGTTTTATCAAATGTCTCAAACTAGAGACGAAACTAACTGATGCATGCACCTTTTTATTTAAATGAATAACATTGGAAATACACCTTCCTGTAGGTAGGAAAAAATATCCACTTACCTGATGATCACCACACATTCATCCCTCTGTCTGCAGGTGTACTTTGACTACATGCACAGCTGGATCCAGATGCTGCAGCAGCTTCCCCAGGCCTCCCACAGCCTGAAGAACCTTCTAGAGGAGGAGTGGGACTTTACCAAGGTCATCACCCCTTACATCAGAGGAGGGGAGGCTCAGTCTGGGAAACTCTTCTGGTTAGTGTTTGACTGAGTTTGTATCTCATGTTGAGTGTCTATAATCCTTGGAAGCATCCAACTTGCTCCCTCTTTAACATTGTGTTTAGTTAGCTCCGCTTGGCAAAGATCCCCTGTCTCTTCTCGCTCGCAGTGATATTGCTGGGATGCTGCTCAAGTCCACTGGGGACTTCCTGGACGCGGGCCTGCAGAGGAGTGGTGATGAATTCTGGGAAAGTGCCGATGACAGTACAGTCTCAGACGAGATCAGGTATGTCTTGTTTTAATGGTAGAAACTGCCAGGGACCTCATGATATGATATTATCACCATACTTATGTGCCAAAACCGTATGTATTGCAATAATTACATTTTATGTTCCAAACGTATTGCTCATTGTATAGGTCTGCTGCAGAGAGATGAATGTGCATAAGAAAATGGGAGAAAAAAAGTGCTGAAAAACCTTGTTGGCTCACTATTTCAAAAGAAGATGAAGAACAAGCTATATGATGAAAAATACCTGCATTTGTGGTACAGCCGACTAGCGCCAGCTAACGCAACTTTGCAAAAAGTATATACACAGAGTATACAAAACGTTAACATCTGCCCTTTCCATGACCAGGTGAAAGCTATGATCTCTTATTGATGTCACTTGTTAAATCCACTTCAATCAGTGTAGATGAAGGGGAGGAGAAGGTTAAAGAAGGATTTTTAAGTCTTGAGACAACTGAGACATGGATTGTGTATGTGTGCCATTCAGAGGGTGAATGGGAAAGACAAAAGATTGAAGTGCCTTTGAAAGGGGTATGGTAGTAGGTGCCAGGCGCACCAGTTTGAACTGCAACGCTGCTGGGTTTTTCTCGCTCAACAGATTCCTGTGTGCATTAAGAATGGTCACCACCCAAAGGAAATTCAGCCAACTTGACACAACTGTGGGAAGCATTGGAGTCAATATGGGCCAGCATTCCTGTGGAAACCTTTCGACACCTTGTAGAGTCCATGCCCCAACAAATTGAGGCTGTTCTGAGGGCAAAAGGGGTTAGGGTGCAAATATTATAATGTAATTAAAAAATATATATTTAACCTTTTTTAACTAGGCAAGTCTGTTAATAAGAACAAATTCTTATTTACAATGACTGCCTACCCCGGCCAAACCTGGACGATGCTGGGCCAATTGTGCATAGCCTTATGGGACTCCCAATCATGGGCCGGTTGTGATACAGCCTGGAATCGAACCAGGGTCTGTAGTGACGCCTCTAGCACTGAGATGCAGTTCCCTAGACCGCTGCACCACTCAGGAGCCCCATTAGGAAGGTGTTCCTAATGTTTGGTATACTCAGTGTATATATCAGTGTGTATATATAGATTTATACAACAGGTGGGTCTAATCATGAATGCTAAATTCGCATTCCAGCCGGTGTCTATTCCACAAGTTACCACTGGCTAAATCGATGATGTTAAAATGCCTATTTACTCTGTTACATCTGACTGCACAATCCACTGTCTCATCAGCCCAGCCAGGCAATTAATGAACTTGATCTCCACAATAAAAAGCATCCAGACATTATCTCACATTTCTTTTAGACTAACATTTAGTTTTCAACAACAGAGATTTCTATAAACTTTGCTCTCTACAGACAGGCAGACAGCTTTTCTCAGACAGTCAAAATCGCGTATTAGGATAGTTTTTATATATATATATATATATATATATATATATATATATATATATATATATATATATATATATATATATATATATATATATATATATATATATATATATATATATATATATATACAAAGAACTATCAATAGAAAGCAGATCAAACGAAACTAAGTGCAGCAAGTTTGCAATCTTTCCAGCTCCAGCTTGAAGTGATTGTGTTTGCTGTGTTGTTGGTTAGCTCCTCTGAACAACAGTGTCTTGACAAGAGAGCACATTTTCTATGTCTGGTGAAATCGCACCTCATTAGCTCATTGTTATGGATGTATCCAAATAAATGTCACTAGAAAACAGTTCAAATGCAGTTACATTTGTTATTCTGGCTGCACTGTTTGACCTAACTGTAAGTTAGCCATAGTTGGCTAGTTAGCAAGCAAAGGATAAGAACGTTGCCAGCCAGTATGGCAATGGAACATTTAGAATGAACAACTGGGTCGCTTGCGTCCATAGACACAGAACAAAAAGTCTGAACGACTGTGTCGTTCAACCGAATCTATAGAACAAACGACCAGCCGGCTTGGGTAGCAACCCTAGATTTGTGTCGGGACTGTATCTTGTGGAAGGATGAAATAGTATGAATAAAGTCAGCAAAATAAAGTTTTTAATGAAAATATGTCAATCTTTATTTAAATATGTTGGTAACCCGTTTTATAAAAGAGATAATGCCCTCGAAGACAGACAGTGTTTGGAGGATATTTTGGCACGGTTTTCCTCGACTTTGTCTCGAGCCTAGCACCTGTGCTATTAAATCCTTCAAACACCGGCTTCTCGGGCATTATCACTTAAATATGTACT
The DNA here is from genome assembly GCF_021184085.1 of Oncorhynchus gorbuscha. Classification (NCBI taxonomy): domain Eukaryota; kingdom Metazoa; phylum Chordata; class Actinopteri; order Salmoniformes; family Salmonidae; genus Oncorhynchus; species Oncorhynchus gorbuscha. The sequence continues at coordinate 106,452,511 of NC_060178.1, read as the reverse complement.
GAACAAAAATATGAATGCAACAATTTCAAAGATTTAACTGGGTTATAGTTCATATGAGGAAATGAGTCCGTTTAAATCAATTGAATCAGGCCCTACTCTATGGATTTCACGTGACTGGGCAGGGGTGCAGCCATGGGTGGGCATCGGCCCACCCACTTTGCAACCAGGCCCAGCCAGTAAGAATGGGTGAATATATTGTACATTTTTAAAATATTTTTTACAAATTGATACTTGTGGTCCAAGCATCGGTATAATATTGCGATATGTAACAATGGATTACCCCCCCGTCACTATTAGATATGACCGAGTGAATTCCTCACTGTTAGGATAATAAAGTGAACTTGACTTTCTAGGAGGCTAATGTTGAGCTGGTTTGTTGTCCTACTAGGCGGTCGGTAATTGAGACGAGCCGGTCACTCAAGGAACTGTTCCATGAGGCTAGAGAGAGGGCGTCCAAAGCTCTGGGCTTTGCCAAAATGCTCCGTAAGGTGAGAGAGACAGTTTTTGTTTTCCCACATTTTCTTCCTGCTTATTTTGACTTGGCAAATGCACAGATGTATTGTGTATGTAAGTAAATGTATGCTGTGTTTTTGGTTATGGCTCACTTGTAAAAAAAGAGGGGGGGAAAAGGATAGCTATCTCAATGTGACTTCCCAGGTTAAATCTAGGAAGTATGAACATAAAATAATTATGTATTTTGAGTGTTCTGACTCCCTCTCTCCACTACAGGACCTGGAGATTGCTGCAGACTTCAGCATTACCAGCGGGGTACCATGCCTCCTGGAGGCCCTCATGGAGAGAAACTATGTCAAGGTGCCTCAAATGACCCCTTTTGTTCCTTTTCACCCTCTGTGCTATTCACTCTGTTCTACAGCGGGCCTGGGTCAATCCATTTCATAAAGTTTCCATTCCAGAACTAAACTGAAATTCCAATATTCATCATTGCTTTTTCAATGAAAATGACATTTCAATGTACTTCCTGAATGTCCCTTCCCTTTCTGAAGGATGAAAATGCTAACTTGTCTGTCTGTCTGCAGGTCCAGATCCCAGGGCTGGAGGAGCTGGAGGTGTTTGTCCCCTGTTCCCTGATGAACCAGCGGGCCCTCATCCTGCAACTTCTTAACGCTGCAGCTGGTAAGGACTGCAGTAAAGAGCCTGATGAGATGATGGCAGAGGACGAGGCCTACCTGCTGATGAGCAAGCACGGAGCAGGGGACTCGCCTGGCGAGGCAGGCCAGGCTGTGGTGCAGTGGCAGTGGGACGGGGAGCTGGTCAAACTAGTGCCTCAGATGGAGACTGTGGATACGTTACGGGCCATGAAGGTCGGTTGGTGGGAATTCTGGGAACAGGGTTTATTAACCAATTTGCAGTGTGCCATGACAACAAGGTGTGTGTGATCCCATCTCCCATTCTGAAGTAGATTATTAAGCCTGATTGCAATGGGAACCTATGTATAACATATGTAGCTGCTTTGCATTAACATTGTACTGACAGTTGATAGAGAAGAGATTGATTACTTGACTCAAACTCAGCTGTTAGACTTGGCTGTACTATGACTCATCCTCAAGGAATTGAGATTGACTCTGACTCTTTTAGACTTGAGACTACACACTCATCCTCAAGGAATTGAGATTGACTCTGACTCTTTTAGACTTGAGACTACACACTCATCCTCAAGGAATTGAGATTGACACCGACTTGCCTAAAGTGATGCAGCCGGGATTGATTGTTTTCTTAATATATTGATCAGGTGGAGAACCTGCTCCTGATAGTGATGCAGTCAGCCCACCTGGTGGCCCAGCGTAAGGCCTTCCAGCAGAGCATGGATGATCTGCTCACCCTCCACAGGGAACAAACTTCCAGCCAGCCCCTCATCGCCCGCTCCCTGGAGCAACTCAAGGTACCATCCATTGTATTTATTTACCTTGATCATGTACTGCTTTTCATTTCCCTGTTGTAAATAAATATTCACTATTAAGCCCAATTTTATTGAGCTGCTATTGGGTAAGTTCACAAATGACTTTGCACAGATGTCATGTTTATACTGCAGTGAGAGCTGTGAAAAACAGTCGTGCACATAACTGTTCTTATTCTACATCACATTGTTTTCAAAATCTGTTAGCTTTCTCTCTCCTCGATTAGACTTTTCCTGTGTGGTGTCTGGTTGAAGCAGCCCTCATAAAATTATGTATTTTTCCTTTTAGTTAGTGTTTTTGACTCCCTCTCGAACTCATTATTTCTCTTTTTTCTTTCCATCCCTCCCTTTTCTCTCTCTTCTCCCACAGAACGAAGCCTTACAGCTGTGTATAAAGATCAGCACAGCCATCGACCGGGTGGAGTACATGTTCACATCAGAGTTTGAGGTGGAGGTGGAGGAGTCGGAGTCGGCCACACTACAGCAGTACTACAGAGAAGCCATGATACAGGGATACAACTTTGCCTTTGAGGTTAGATAATAATACAGAATATTATAACGGTTGGGTTGTAGCAGTCCAGTCTCCAGACACATAGTGTCTCGGTGTCAGATACATTTGTACTCTCTCGGGACAGTGAGGACTCATCATTTTTTCCAGAGACCAGCACAGTAAAAAACTCATAATTATCAGCTTCCATTCAGTCAGCACATAACCGCTTCGCCAGGCCAGTGGTGTAGTGGGAGGGTATACGCAGGCCAGTGGTGTAGTGGGGGGGTATACGCAGGCCAGTGGTGTAGTGGGGGGGTATACGCAGGCCAGTGGTGTAGTGGGGGGGTATACGCAGGTCAGATATAAGCCATATACCTTATTTCAGTGGGCATTGCCTATACCCACTTCTTAATCCCTACTGATGTGTATCAAAGTAGTGTAGCGGAGGTATATGACTTATTAATGATATTATGCACAAAGTAGCCTACACAATTGAAATGCACGTGAAATATATTAATATGCACACAGCCTAGTTTCAGAGGAAAATCTTCTGCAGACAGCCAGAGTATGCAGCTGTCCACTGGTTTTGGCATGAAGCAGCTCACAGAATATTGGCATCGGTAGCCGGCATTTAAATGTATGATATCGAACAGTAAATGCAACAATGGGTATGCAAACCAGGTATTGAAAAAGTTTAGTCTGAAGTGTTGGTTAGTAGGCTATTTGTTATGCGCAATTGTCATCATGCACTGTTTGCATTAGGGGCGTAGACATGGGTGGACTGAGGCCCACCCACTGGGGAGCCAGGCCCTGTCAGGCCCACCCACTGGGGAGCCAGGCCCTGTCAGGCCCACCCAATCAGATTGATGTGTTTTAAGCATTGTTGTGGTCTTATACCATCACATTTTTTTGTGAAATCAGATAAATGTATAGGAGAACTCAGAAGAAAAAAATAGGAAACCGTATGATTTTTCACACAGGGTGACTTTCCTTCGCTGGACGGGCCATTTGAGAACCTTTTGGCAAAATTAAAGTATACCCACTTCTCCAGCACCACTGCATAGGGCCGATGGAAAGACAGCAGTCACACACAGCATGATGTTAAAGAATAAGTAGTCCATAAACTCAGACATAATGAGCCAGTAGGTCCCAATCATAAGAATACAAAAACACAATCATTAAGCATTTCCCAATCTAAATGTACAACTACTTCCCATTGCAAAACATATTTCATGTTTAGCACACAAAGTAACCAGTGACTTAAAGTTAAAAGTGCAACTGATAGCATTTAACTACTTTGGCTGTAGGTTTCATATCTGCAATCATCATATCAGTTAAAAATATCAAATTCCCAGTTTATGCTACAAAACCAACTTTAAAATAGGTTATATTTGACTCTGCGTTACATGACGTACACGAAGGCATTGTTGGTAGAATAGATGGATGCAGTTCAATGCATGATTAATATAATTCACCGATACCAATATTTTGTGGACTACCAATAAATGTAAATCCCAGCTGGCCTGGTACATTGTTTGCTGCCTCCATTTGGGATGCACTATTTCAGTTTCAATGACTCAGTATTCTGGACAAAAAATGACGAATGTAACTAAGGCTGAGAATGTCAATACAATCAAACTAGGAAGGGCAATGATCACAAGTCGGTCATAAAATGGCTTATAGGCTAGCGTATCTATTTGTGTAGCAACCTGAAAAGACGGAGCCTAACGTTAGCTAGCTACTAGGAGGATGTCATGACATTGGAGGAGTGGGTGGGGAACTGACTTTTCCCCCTCATTGTTTTTCAGTGAATATACACAGCTAGAGATGCAGGTGTCATTTGGTTAGCTAGCAAGAACAACTTTTATCAAGCTAGCATATCTCTTGCCTTTGCAAATTCACTCTACTAACCAGCTCTGCTAGGGCGAGTAAAATTGGCAGTGAGGTGTTGTCTCATTTGTCTGGAAGTAGCAAGCTAGCAAACTTTAGCCAGTTAGCTTGGGTGCTTGGTTGGAACAAGCATGCATTGGCAGGCAAGCTGCAGAAGGACAAGGAGGCTACAATTCCCCATTGTTTATCAATGCAATTTTGACGGCCAACTAGCTGAAAAAGTTTGAGAGTTTATCTAATGTTCCTTTGTTAGATTTTAGCTCATCTTGCTCTGGCTAGCATTTGAGATTTCTTAAATGTGACCTTTATTTAACTAGGTAAGTTTGTTAAGAACAGATTATTTACAATAAAGGCCTATCCCGGCTAAACCCTAACCCGGATGACGCTGGGCCAATTGTGCACCGCCCTATGGGACTCCCAATGTGATACAACCTGGAATCAAACCAGGGTCTGTAGTGACGCCTCTAGCACTGAGATGTAGTGCTTTAGACCACTGCGCCACTCATGAGTTGTTGATCTTGTTGTGTATAACTGAGGGAGAGAGAACATACCTTTTTAATGGTTGTTTGATCAATAGGACTGTAAAGTTCCCAAATGTAAGAGACTCCCTTGGTGTTTATATATTTTCAGAAATCCATTCAGGTGTATATTGTGGCTTTTGGCGAATGTGTTCTAATGATCTTAAGTTGCGCTGTTACAACTGCCTGTAAACACACAGACCAGTTCAAAGTGAATGATGGCAGGCCTGTGTGGCAAATGGCTTGTTTGTATGAAGGCCGACTGTATCTCTGATTGGCTAGAGAGCACCGGTCTGTGTAGACTCTGGTCCTGGACTCGACAGATGTTTTATTTCCTTAATTTTCTATTAATTTTCCATACGCAACGGCCGCTTTCCCTCTAAATTGCTATTAAAATTTCACAAATGCCTTAGAATGTTTTGGAATTACGTATACTAAGAATCTATGAAAATAATCATTAAGGGGTCACTTGTCAGAAAATGTTTGAAAGTGTCATTCTTCCTGCGGGTGTATATGAACCGATTTAATAATATTTTATGTTACTAAAATGCAGTTTTTTCCACTTTAAATGCATTTATTTTATTTAACCTTTATTTAACTTGGCAAGTCAGTCGAAAACCAATTCTTATTTACAATGACGACCAACTTGTAAAGCCCCTCGGCCAAACCCAACCCGGACGACGCTGGGACAATTGCGCCACCCACATACAGTGCCTTCAGAAAGTATTCACACCCCTACACTTTTTCCACATTTTGTGTTACAGCCTGAATATAAAATGGATTAAATTTAGATTTTATTTTTGTTGTCACTGGCCTACACACCATACCCCCAATACCCCATAATGTCAATGTGGAATTATGTTTGTAGAAATGTATACACATTTATGAAAAGCTGAAATGTCTTGTCAAATAGTATTCAACCCCCTTTATGTCAAGCCTAAATAAGTTCAGGAGTAAATATTTGCTTTACAAGTCCCGTAATAAGTTGCAAGTCAGTTGAAAACCAACCACACTCACTGTGTGCAATAATATTTAACATTATATTTTAATGACTACCTCATCTCTGTACCCAGCACATACAGGTAATTGTAAGGTACCTCCGTCAAGCATGGAATTTCAAACACAGATTCAACAACAAAAACCAGCAAGGTTTTTCAATGCCTCGCAAAGAAGGGCACCGATTGGTAGATGGGGAGAAAAAAGAGCTGACATTGAATATCCCTTTGAAAATGGTGAAGTTATTAATTGCACTTTGGATGGTGTATCAATACACCCAGTTACTACAAAGATACAGGCGTATCCTTTCTAACTCGGTTGTCGGAGAGGAACGAAACTACTCCGGTATTTCAATGGTGACTTTAACCTCTCTGGGATAGTCGGGGACGGTAGCGTCCCACCCCGCCAACAGCCAGTGAAAGTGCAGGGCGCCAAATTCAAAACAAAAATCTCATAATTAAAATTCCTCAAGCATACAAGTATTTTACACAATTTTAAAATTCTCGTTAATCCAGCCACAGTGTCTAATTTCAAAAAGGCTTTACAGCGAAAGCACCACAAACGATTGTTAGGTCACCACCAAGTCACAGAAAAACACAGCCATTTTTCCAGCCAAAGACATTTACAAATCCAAAGAGTGGAGTCACAAAAAGCAGAAATATAGATACAATTAATCACTAACCTTTGATGATCTTCATCAGATGACACTCATAGGACTTCATGTTACACAGTATGTTTTGTTTGATAAAGTGCATATTTATTTCCAAAAATCTAATTTTACATTGGCGTGTTATGTTCAGTAGTTCCAAAACATGCGGCGATTTTGCAGAGAGCCACATCAATTCACAGAAATACTCACTCATATTAAACATTGATAAAAGATACAACTATTATACATGGAACTTCAGAAACTTCTCTTTAATGCAACCGTTGTCAGTTAAAATAAAATAAAAAACTTTACGGAAAAAGCACACCATGCAATAATCTGAGTATGGCGCTCAGAGCCCAAACCAGCCAGAGAAATATCCAACATGTTGTGTAGTCAACATTAGTCAGAAATAGCATTAAATATTCACTTACCTTTGATCTTCATCAGAATGCACTCCCAGGAATCCCAGTTCCACAATAAATGTTTGATTTGTTTGATAATGTCCATTTATGTCCAAATAGTTACTTTTGTCAGCGTGTTTTGTAAACAAATCCAAAGTCACGAAGTGCGTTCACTAGGAGCAGACAATGTCAAAAGGTTCTGTTACAGTCCGTAGAAACATGTCAAACGATGTATAGAATCCATCTTTCGGATGTTTTTAACATAAATCTTCAATAATATTCCAACTGGAGAATTCCTGTGTCTGTAGAAAAGCAATGGAACGCGAGCTAACTCTGCCAGACCTCTGACTCATTCCCCTCTCATTCAGACCCCCTTCACAGTAGAAGCCTGAAACAACGTTCTAAAGACTGACATCTAGTGGAAGCCTTAGGATGTGCAATATGACCAATATCCCACTATCTTCAGTAGGGGCTGAGTTAAACTACAAGCCTCAGATTTCCCACTTCCTGGTTGGGTTTTTTCTCAGGTTTTTGCCTGCCATGCGAGTTCTGTTATACTCACAGACATCATTCAAACAGTTTTAGAAACGTCAGTGTTTTCTATCCAATACTACTAATAATATGCATATATTAGCATCTGGGACAGAGTAGCAGGCAGTTTACTCTGGGCACCTTATTCATCCAAGCTACTCAATACTGCCCCCCAGTCACCAAGAAGAAGTTAAAACCGTTACAGTTTAATGGTTGCGATATGAGAAATGAGGATGGATCAACAACATTGTAGTTACTCCACAATACCAACTTAAATGACAGAGTGAAAAGAAGGAACTGCCTTCGTCCAGTTCGAGGCCAGTAATCGCTGTTCTGATATGGTGTTCAACCTTCCCAAGTTCTCTCACGTCACCCCGCTCCTCCGTTCTCTCCACTGGCTTCCAGTTGAAGCTCGCACCCGCTACAAGACCATGGTGCTTGCCTACGGAGCTGTGAGGGGAACGGCACCTCAGTACCTCCAGGCTCTGATCAGGCCCTACACCCAAACAAGGGCACTGCGTTCATCCACCTCTGGCCTGCTCGCCTCCCTACCACTGAGGAAGTACAGCTCCCGCTCAGCCCAGTCAAAACTGTTCGCTGCCCTGGCCCCCCAATGGTGGAACAAACTCCCTCACGACGCCAGGACAGCGGAGTCAATCACCACCTTCCGGAGACACCTGAAACCCCACCTCTTTAAGGAATACCTAGGATAGGATAAGTAATCCCTCTCCCCCCCCCTTAAGTTTTAGATGCACTATTGTAAAGTGACTGTTCCACTGGATGTCATAAGGTGAATGCACCAATTTGTAAGTCGCTCTGGATAAGAGCGTCTGCTAAATGACTTAAATGTAAATGTAAATGATATCCAGAAGCTCTTTTCCACATGTACAAAATAAGTTAAAGAATGCGAAAAAACACACAAAATAGCACAATTGGTTAGGAGCCTGTAAAACGGCAGCTATCTCCTCTGGCGCCATTCTATAGTGGTGGCTGCTTCATGTTATGAGTATGCTTGTAATCTTTAAGGACTGGTGAGTTTTTCAGGATAAAAAAAAACCTTTATTGAAAAGGTAGAAGCTAACAAAATTAGCAACAACGTCCTCTTTGATAACACTGTTGCAGCAGCTGCAAACTAACCAACAAAAAAAGCTAGCTAGCTAGACCATGCAAAAACTACTGCTCGCTATTGCACAGTGACCTGTTGGCCTTCAAGAAGGCAGAAGTTTCCATACGTTTTTTGAAAAATTGTCCCACCCATTACGTCAATGTGATTGGTTGATTCCGCTGTCACTCCAAACATTTGCCCTAATACAGCTGAATGGCTGGTGCCTTTATCTAGCTTCTGATGGCTTAGCCAATGGCTGACTTAGCTAGATATATTTATCTCCCCAGATACCAGCTGATTGGATATTTTTTGTCTTTAGTGTTGACCTTTTCTTTCCAACAAAGGGAAGAGATTAAATCAGAACGTCATTGAAAATAATAATAATCATTATTAGGATATTATAATCATTATTTTATAAATCCTTAGCCCTTCTCTGTGTCAAAGGCCCATTGATCCTCACTGTCTGGGTTAGTAATAGTGTGTAGAGTGGCTCTATTTTACCTCAGCATGCATTTGTTCACTATTTTGAATGTGTAAAGAGTCTGAAATATTAACACAGATATACTGGACATTTTGATCTCTCATGGTGGTGATTTGGCAAAATTACAATCATGGTCTTGAAATGGACTCATGTTTTTCTGGTCTCGGACCCCTTGTCCCCCTCCCGGTCTTGACTCTGTATCATCACCCCCCCCCACATTCCGGTCTTGGTCTTGAATCGCTCGCTACAGATGATCTCGAACACAACACTGATGATAATGATGCTAACTAGTACAGAGGGTGCTCTGGCTCAACTTTGCTTTTGAGGTTAGAGGCCAACAGTCACTGCTGGAGTCAGGTGTCATTTGGCTGCATGGTATGGGGGGGCAGGGTGGACTAATGGTCAGTGTTATAGTTGAAATACTACCCCAGTACTCAGGGCAGGCCTAATGATCAGTGTTATAGTTGGAACACTAACCCAGTACTCAGGGCAGGCCTAATGATCAGTGTTATAGTTGGAACACTAACCCAGTACTCAGGGCAGGGCTAATGATCAGTGTTATAGTTGGAACACTACTCCAGTACTCAGGGCAGGGCTAATAATGATCAGTGTTATAGTTGGAACACTAACCCAGTACTCAGGGCAGGGCTAATAATGATCAGTGTTATAGTTGGAACACTAACCCAGTACTCAGGGCAGGGCTAATGATCAGTGTTATAGTTGGAACACTAACCCAGTACTCAGGGCAGGGCTAATGATCAGTGTTATAGTTGGAACACTAACCAGTACTCAGGGCAGGGCTAATGATCAGTGTTCTAGTTGGAACACTACCCCAGTACTCAGGGCAGGCCTAATGATCAGTGTTATAGTTGGAACACTAACCCAGTACTCAGGGCAGGGCTAATGATCAGTGTTATAGTTGGAACACTAACCCAGTACTCAGGGCAGGGCTAATGATCAGTGTTATAGTTGGAACACTAACCCAGTACTCAGGGCAGGGCTAATGATCAGTGTTATAGTTGGAACACTACCCCAGTACTCAGGGCAGGCCTAATGATCAGTGTTATAGTTGGAACACTGCCTCAGTACTACAGAGAAGCCAGGGATACAACTGTGGCTTTGTGTGGTGGAGGGTAGCAGTGGGCTAACTGCCAATTTGAGTTATGATGCAGCCAGGGGCTGCTAGCGGCAACATGAGGGTGGGTTACTTTAGGTAACTTTACTTTAGAAACTTGGTATTTCCTCAGTACCCCTAGTGTGGACCATAACATGTTCTGCTCATTGCCTTGGAGGGTTGTGTTTGTACAGTGATGAACTGTAGAGATGTGAGCTGGAGGGTTGTGTTAGTACAGTGATGAACTGTAGAGATGTGAGCTGGAGGGTTGTGTTAGTACAGTGATGAACTGTAGAGATGTGAGCTGGAGGGTTGTGTTAGTACAGTGATGAACTGTAGAGATGTGAGCTGGAGGGTTGTGTTAGTACAGTGATGAACTGTAGAGATGTGAGCTGGAGGGTTGTGTTAGTACAGTGATGAACTGTAGAGATGTGAGCTGGAGGGTTGTGTTAGTACAGTGATGAGCTGTTAGCGGAAGGTAATTGTCAACATCTATTTGGGTCTGTTTGGACCATTGTTCTCTTTCTCAGGAAGGCTGACATGGAAACACGGCATTGTTTTTAACAATAGGTTCTGTTGAACATGCCACAGAAATAAAGACATTTCAATAATAGCAAGATTGGCTTGGTCCTCCTTTGGTTTAGGGGTCAGACTGGTTAGACAGAAACACGAGTACACCTGACCCTCCTATTGGCTGCGTTTACACGGACATGAGCTGATCTAAGGCTGCCTGTGTGGAGGCAGCGTTAAGTTCCTCACAGTAGCAGCACAAGGAAGAGTGCTGTGGTTCTGCTTGTGATGTAGGGGTTATACTGTTCCAGTGAAGAGCACCTTCAGAATGTACCTTTTGTTCTCCGTAGTACCACAAGGAGGTGGTGCGTCTGATGTCGGGGGAGTTCCGTCAGCGGATCGGGGAGCGCTACATCTCTTTCGCCAGGAAGTGGATGAACTATGTCCTCACTAAGTGTGAAAGTGGCCGGGGTACCAGACCCCGCTGGGCCACTCAAGGCTTTGATTTCCTCCAAGCCATCGAACCTGCCTTCATCTCTGCTTTACCAGAGGACGACTTCCTAGTAAAAACATACTACTTCATTGACTTATTAAATGACTACGTTATTGATTAATTGATTGGGTATTTTGCAGGATGGTATTGTGATTATATAAATCCTTCCCGTTGCAGAATTTGCAAGCTCTGATGAACGAGTGCATTGGTCATGTGATCGGGAAGCCTCACAGCCCAGTCAGTGGCCTGTACATAGGTAAGACCCCGCCTCATCTGCACAAATATGTGGGCCTGTGTGGCTCAGTTGGCAAGACCATGGTACTAGCAGCAATGCCAAGGTCATGGGTTCAAGTCCCTCAGGGATCACATGCACATGAATTTGTAAGTCGCTCTGGATAAGAGCGTCTGCTAAATGACTTAAATGTAAATGTAAAATGAACATGTATGCACTCATTGGATAAAACCCCATCTTGTTAGCCCTAAGGAAATTAGTGTGTAGAAATAGGAGGGCTGGAGTCCTATATCTTGGTCTTGTTGAGGATGGCCCTTCCTCTCTTCTCCACTCAGCCTCGAGGAACAGTCCTCGACCGGTCAAGGTCCCTCGTTGCCATAGTGACCCCCCCAACCCCCAGCTGTTCATCCCCAATGCAGAGGGCTTCAGGTAGGTCAAAGGTCATGAGCCACTAAGAACCATTTGCAGCCTGTTAGAATACTGTGTTTTTATAATGTATGTTTTCCTGCATGTTCTCATGTTCTCTGGTCTTGTGCAATAATTCATGGGTTTTAAATTGGGTGGTTGAACTTGTATTAATGCTTTTGTGACTCTGTATGAGTTAACATGGAGTGTGGGTGTATGCTCTCATGTGTAACTGGTGGCACCTTTGAAAGGATGTTACTGTTTGGGTGCTTGGGACACACACACACACCTCATCTCCAAGGCTCTCCAGAGTTCCTCAGTGTGTTTTTGTCACCAGCTCTAGGAGTCTCCCTTGCGACCTACGGACTCAGCTGTGTCTACCTACAGGCCCCCGCACGGTCCCTGCCCCCCAGGGCCCTGCCCCCGGGGAACACGGTCCAACCAAAGCACCTGGATCCACCCCAAATGACGTCAGGTAGCCCCCCCCCAGTTCCAGTACCTACCAGGGTTGTACTGTCGACCCAGAGCACCCCAGCCACAGGCTGATATCTCACCCCTCCCATCTGAACTCGTCAACTAGTGGTTCAGGTTTAATTTCTAGATTTATTTATTTGACCAGGTGAGTTGACATGGTGGTTTACCCGGCCATACTATCTCACAGTTTGGAGTGGACCCAGAGAGAAGCATGTTCTGCATGCTGATCCAGATGTAAAACATGTGTATTGTCACGTGGCCTGAAATGTGTTTTACAAGGTCAGCCATAGTAGTATGTAGTAGTATGGCATATATTAGGGTTAAGTGCCTTGCTCAAGGGCACAGACATATTATTCAGCTTGTCAGCTCGGGTATTCGAACCAGCGATCTTTCGGTTACTGGCCCAGAGCTCTAATCGTTGTGTTGCCGCTAACAGAAATGTGCATTTATAAAGATCACTTTATAGCACTATCAAAACTACAGTTTTATAAGGACTGTCTTTTTAAAGGAGGAGTTCACTCAAATGTGTTACCTTACACTGAATGCCATCTATGGATATGGTGAGACTTTAATCCATGCTTTCGTTTTGTCCACCTGGCCAATGTCCCACAACACACATTCTCCAACACGTGGTTGTGCATGGTGTGAAATGTAAACATGTTACTCTGCTTTTAATCCATATTAGTGTGGCCTTGCTTTTATTCTAAGCATCTGATGGGGAGCTCTTCTTAATCTTTGGCTTGTTTGGTTTCTGTCCTTCTAAAATGAAAGCATGTGCTGAGCTGTCTCTTTGACCTTTGAACTTTGGTGGGATGGGCATAGAATGATTCTATTTCTATGGATGGGCGTGGGGTTGAGAGTTATAGAGTTATTGTATCACGTATTTGTTATGTTCCGCCATCTCGACAATCTCAAGCCTCTTGACTGATATTGGTTGACTATAGGTCCCAGATATGTTTGTGCTGTGTCCTACAGTCATTGTTATGGCATCACAATAGCCATAGGAGTTTGCAACCGATCTGGACCCGGGCTAGTCTGGGACCTAAGCTGTACAGTACAATGCAGGATCAATGAGTTGGCCAGCTGACTTGGCAAAATATTTTTTAAATGTACAAACAAACCCGTTGTCTAAGTTTTAGCTTTTTTTTAGTGAACCAGAAAATCTAGTTATTTCTGGTTGCTTATCAAAGTTGTCTGGCCAACTCATTGATCCTGCTTTGTAGTATACCCCTCTGATGGCTGACTACTTGGGTAGATTGTAGTTGATTGTTTGATACCTGCCTCTCCCTGTGCAGAGGGACCAACCTCCAGGAGAACGACAGGCTGTGGTCTGTAGCGGCTGAGATGCATTTCAGGTCTCTGAGCCGACACTCCAGTCCCACTGAGAACAGGGAAGGTATTAGACACTTTTAATGGTTTGCATTGTCCTGTTGAGATGTTCGATATTGTCTTAATGGAACTATGCATTCTGCATAATTATGTCTTTTTGACTTTGAACAAGAATGAAATAAAATACAAATTAGGAGTAGTCACTTGACCTGTGTGTTTTTATACCTTAACATAGCTCCCATCTTACTGCCTGTCTGTGTTCTCTCTCTCATCAGAACCCTCCTATCCTAAGGGAGGAGAACCCAGCAGCACAGCTAGGAGAAGCTGGGAGCTCCGCACCTTCATCAGCCAATCAAAAGGTGAGAATAACAGGGGGGGGGGGTTCTCACCTTTACACAACTGAGAACGTACCCAGGTCTGTTTTCTATTCCTCATCATTCCTGAGTCTGTCCTCTTTCTCCTCAGACACTGCAGCCAGACAGAGCCCCATGGAAGCTGTACGTCACTCCATACGCTCCTTCGAGGACAAACGCTACGCTGTCATGAAGCAAAGGAACATCATTGGCCAGGTGTGCGACACCCCCAAATCCTACGACAACGTCATGCACGTTGGCCTCCGCAAGGTCACCTTCAAGTGGCAGAGGGGCAACAAGATAGGTATGTACTGTACACCCTATTCCCTTTATAGTGCACTACTTTTGGTCAGAGCCTCGACTGAACTTGTGTCCCCCCTAAATGATACCCTATCCTCTATATACAGGGCTTTCCGCCAGAGCCCACGAGACCCTGGCCAACAGTTGTACACAGTAAAGGGAATAGGTTGCCATTTTAGATTTTCCCTGGAGTTTGACCTTTAGGATTGTTGTCTCATTTATCATGCCCATGGTGTTTCATCTGTCTCCCGCTACAGGTGAGGGACAGTATGGCAAGGTGTACACCTGCATCAACGTGGACACTGGAGAACTCATGGCTATGAAGGAGGTAGGTAGCCATGGCCTGATAGGATTTTGTAGCCAAAGTGTTGCTACAACAATGTAGCACGGGAGCAGAATGTTGCCAAGAATTGAAATATGTTTATGGTCATTTTAATTCACTGCCAGGTAACATCCATTCCTATAAACAGTACTATTTTCTATGCGTTTCAAAAAAAAAGTTTGTCCAATGAAAGTTTACTTTCCAATTCAGATCCGGTTCCAGCCGAACGACCATAAGACGATAAAGGAGACAGCAGATGAGCTGAAGATCTTTGAGGGCATCAAACACCCCAACCTGGTCCGCTACTTTGGTGTTGAGCTACATCGGGTAAGAGCATGCATGCATGGGTTCTAGAAGGTTTCCCTGGCTTTTCAGATATTCTAGTTGGAGGTTCCCTTAATCAAGAGGGAATCCTCCAATTGGAATCTCTGAAAAGCCAGGGAACTTTGGGAAAGTTTGAAAGGTCAGGTGAAACTCAGTCTGTATGTGAATGAGATGACACTATGTATGAATGGGCTATAACATCAGATTGGATGTCTGTGTCCCTCCCTCTCCCCACCAGGAGGAGATGTACATCTTCATGGAGTACTGTGATGAGGGGACCCTGGAGGAGGTGTCCAGGCTTGGCCTACAGGAACACGTCATCAGGCTGTACAGCAAACAGACCACCACGGCCATCAACGTGCTCCACGAACACGGCATCGTGCACCGAGACATCAAGGGTCAGTTAACACCTCTCACTGGGGAGATGTCTTTCTCTCTGGTCTACGGTTGGTCTCTTAATTCAATGTCAGGGTTATGCAGGCACCTTGTAGCAGTGTTCTGAATCAGTTTATGCCATCAACCCTTCCTGTGGCTCCCGTGTCATTGACCCAGCAGGAGTTGTTCTTACTGTATGGATGTCTCTATGAGCCCAGTGTCTCCCTCTCACTGTTCCACCTCTCTCTCTACCATAGGAGCCAACATCTTCCTGACGTCGTCAGGCTTGATCAAGCTGGGGGACTTTGGCTGTTCTGTGAAGCTGAACAATGCCCAGACCATGCCTGGAGAGGTCAACAGCACCATGGGAACGGCAGGTGAATGAGACGCATTAAGCCTCGTTATACACTCCCTTCAGAAAGGATTAATTCCCCCTCACCCATCTACACACACTACCCCATAATGACAAAGTGAAATGTCTCTCACCCATCTACACACACTACCCCATAATGACAAAGTGAAATGTCTCTCACCCATCTACACACACTACCCCATAATGACAAAGTGAAATGTCTCTCACCCATCTACACACACTACCCCATAATGACAAAGTGAAATGTCTCTCACCCATCTACACACACTACCCCATAATGACAAAGATGATGATGATGTGAATGCATGTTTAGACATTTTTGCAAATGTATTGATAATTAAATATCTAATTTACATAAGTATTCACACCCCTGAGTCAATACTTTATAGAAGCACCTTTGGCAATGATTACAGCTGTATGTTTCTAAGAGCTTTCCACAGTTGGATAGTGCAACATTTGCCCAATTATTATTTTTCAAATTCTTCAAGCATTGTTGATTGTTAATTTCTAGACAACCATTTTCAGGTCTTGCCATAGATTTAAGCCAATATAAGTTCAAACTTTAACTCAGCCACTCTTTGTTTTAGGTTATTGTCCTGCTGAAAGGTGAAATCATTAATCAGTGTCTGGTGGAAAGCAGACTGAACTGCAGTTCAGAACTGCAGAAAAGCAGACTTTTCCTCTAGGGAAAACTTGTGAGTTTACAAAAGGCTGGGTAATTAGTTATCATGATGAAACTGAGTTAGAAAGGACACCTGTATCTTTTTAGTGACTGGGTGTATTGATACACCATCCAAAGTGTAATGAATAACTTCATCATGATCAAAAGGATATTTGATGTCTGCTCTTTTTTTATTTGTACCCATCTACCAAAAGGTGCCCTTCTTTGTGAGGCATTGGAAAACCTCCCTGGTCTTTGTGGTTGAATCTGTGTTTGAAATTCACTGCTGGACTGAGGGATCTTACAGATAATTGTATGTGTGGGGTACAGAGATGAGGTAGTCAATCAAAACTCATGTCAACTTCTTGACGCTACCCATCCCTATCGCGGGATCATTTGTCAGCAACCGCTGAATAGCTTAGCGCAACAGTCAAATAATATTACGAAAAAATATATTCATGAAATATTGCAAAACACAGCTCAGCCTTTTGGTAATCCACCTGTCGTCTCAGATTTAGAAATTATGCTTTACAGCGAAAGCAATCCAAGCGTTTATGTAAGTTTATCGATAGCCTAGCATAGCATTATGTACACTTAGCATCAGGAAGCTTGGTCACAAATCAGAAAAGCAATCAAATTAACCGTTTACCTTTGATGTTTTCACTCACGAGACTCCCAGTTACACAACAAATGTTCCTTTTGTTCCATAAAGATTATTTTTATACCCAAAATACCTCCGTTTGTTTGTCGCGTTATGTTCAGAAATCCACAGGAAAGAGCTGTCACGACAACAGACGGAAATTCCAAATAGTCTCCATAATGTCCACAGAAACATGTCAAACGTTTTTTATTATTTTATAATCATTCCTCAGGTAGTTTATAATATATCAACCGAGTGTGTAGGTTTTTCAATAACTGCGGGAGAAACAATGGCCGCTTTACTCTGTAGCGCAAAAACTCACTCTGAGAGGCCCACCTATCCACTTACGCAATGTGATCTTTCACGCTCATTTTTCAAAATAAAAGCCTGAAACTGTCTAAAGACTTGACACCTTAGGGAAGCCATAGAAAGGGACTCTGGTTGATATCCCTTTAAATGGAGGATAGGCATGCATAGGAACAGAAGGGTTTCAAAATAAGAGGCACTTCCTGATTGGATTTTCCTCAGGGTTTCGCCTGCAATATCAGTTCCGTTATACACAGATAATATTTTGACAGTTTTGGAAACTTGAATGTTTTCTATCCTAATCTGTCAATTATATGCATATTCTACCATCTGGTCCTGAGAAATAGGCCATTTACTTTGGGAACGTTATTTTTCCAAACATAAAAATAGTGCCCCCTGGCTTTGAGGTTAAACACTATTGCTCACAGTGAGTCCGTGCATTTTATTATGGGACTTGTAAAGCACATTTTTACTCCTGAACTGATTTAGGCTTGACTCAAGACATTTCAGCATTAAACTTTTAGACATTATTGGGTATTGTGTGTAGGTCAGTGACACAAAATCAGTTTTAAATTATGGTTGTAACAACAAAATGTGGACAAAGTCAAGGGGTGTGAATACTTTGAAGGCCTAGTATAGAACCTGTATGTCTGCTGTGTACAACTACGTAGGTTTATTTTTGAACAATTCCAAAAAATAATTTCCTCCTGGGGGGGAAATTGTATTCTAATCTAATAGGACTTTAGTTATTAATGTCGTCACCCCTTCTCTTCTGGTAAAAGAGACTCACGAGGTGAAATGTGCGTTTACAAAAGCCTGGGTAATTAATTATCATAGTGAAACTTGCCTTGGCATATCTGTTTAAATGTAATGTAATGTCTTTTTGGTTATGTATCGGACCCCAGTAAGACTAGCTGTCGAACCGAATGAATAAAACAAATCTAATCAATCTCCCTGCTATCACAATTCATACACTTATCAAGATCTAAGAATAGAGATATTTCATGTTTCAGATTATTGCTTGTTCAGTTGTTGACCTGTTCTTTCCCTACTCTATTCATCAGCATATATGGCACCTGAGGTCATTACGAGGGCAAAGGGCGAAGGTCACGGGCGAGCAGCTGACATCTGGAGTTTGGGATGTGTCCTTATCGAGATGGTGACTGGGAAGGTAAGAATTCGCTCAAGGGGAGGATAGAGCAGACTTTTAACCAAAATGGTCCTCAAACAATTAATCTGTTTCTAGCATTTCTACTGCTGCTGCTACCACCTAATAACCTACGTACCTATTATTCATTACTACTATTATTCACCACCTACGACTTTTCTACTAGTATTATTATTCACTACGTTCACCACCTATTCACTAGTACTACCACCACATAACACTAGCTACTTATTCGCTACTACTATTATTCACTACTTTCACCACCTACAACTACTACTCACCACGATTATTTATTACTATTATTCACCACCTATGACTTATTTTCTACTAGTTATTATTCACTACTTTCACCACCTACGACTACTACTATTATTTACCACCTACGACTACTACTATTATTTACCACCTACGACGACTACTATTATTTACCACCTACGACGACTACTATTATTTACCACCTACGACGACTACTATTATTTACCACCTACGACGACTACTATTATTTACCACCGACGACGACTACTATTATTTACCACCTACGACGACTACTATTATTTACCACCTACGACGACTACTATTATTTACCACCTACGACGACTACTATTATTTACCACCTACGACGACTACTATTATTTACCACCTACGACGACTACTATTATTTACCACCTACGACGACTACTATTATTTACCACCTACGACGACTACTATTATTTACCACCTACGACTACTATTGACTACTAGTATTTACCACCTACGACTACTATTCACTACTAGTATTTACCACCTACGACTACTATTCACTACTAGTATTTACCACCTACGACTACTATTCACTACTAGTATTTACCACCTACGACTACTATTCACTACTACCACCACCTACGACTACTATTCACTACTACCACCACCTACGACTACTATTCACTAGTACCACCACCTACGACTACTATTCACTACTAGTATTTACCACCTACGACTACTATTCACTACTAGTACCTACGACTTACCACCACCTACGACTACTATTCACTACTACCACCACCTACGACTACTATTCACTACTAGTATTTACCACCTACGACTACTATTCACTACTACCACCACCTACGACTACTATTCACTACTACCACCACCTACGACTACTATTCACTACTACCACCACCTACGACTACTATTCACTACTACCACCACCTACGACTACTATTCACTACTACCACCACCTACGACTACTATTCACTACTACCACCACCTACGACTACTATTCACTACTACCACCACCTACGACTACTATTCACTACTACCACCACCTACGACTACTATTCACTACTACCACCACCTACGACTACTATTCACTACTACCACCACCTACGACTACTATTCACTACTACCACCACCTACGACTACTATTCACTACTACCACCACCTACGACTACTATTCACTACTACCACCACCTACGACTACTATTCACTACTACCACCACCTACGACTACTATTCACTACTACCACCACCTACGACTACTATTCACTACTACCACCACCTACGACTACTATTCACTACTACCACCACCTACGACTACTATTCACTACTACCACCACCTACGACTACTATTCACTACTACCACCACCTACGACTACTATTCACTACTACCACCACCTACGACTACTATTCACTACTACCACCACCTACGACTACTATTCACTACTACCACCACCTACGACTACTATTCACTACTACCACCACCTACGACTACTATTCACTACTACCACCACCTACGACTACTATTCACTACTACCACCACCTACGACTACTATTCACTACTACCACCACCTACGACTACTATTCACTACTACCACCACCTACGACTACTATTCACTACTACCACCACCTACGACTACTATTCACTACTACCACCACCTACGACTACTATTCACTACTACCACCACCTACGACTACTATTCACTACTACCACCACCTACGACTACTATTCACTACTACCACCACCTACGACTACTATTCACTACTATTCACACCTACGACTACTATTCACTACTATTCACCACCTACGACTACTATTCACTACTATTCACCACCTACGACTACTATTCACCACTATTCACCACCTACGACTACTATTCACCACTATTCACCACCTACGACTACTATTCACTACTACCACTATTCACTACTTTCACCACCTACGACTACTAGTATATTCACTACTACCAACACCACTATTACCACCTACTATTCACCACCTACGACTACTATTCACTACTACCACTATTCACCACCTACTAGTTATTATTATTCACTACTACCACTATTCACTACTTTCACCACCTACGACTACTAGTATATTCGCTTCTACTACTACTACTGCAGCTACTACTACTACTACTACTACCAACACCAGCTACTACTACCTATTATTCACCACCTACGACTACTAGTATATTCGCTACTACTGCTGCTTCTACTACTACTGCTGCTTCTACTACTACTGCTGCTTCTACTACTACTACTGCTGCTTCTACTACTACTACTGCTGCTTCTACTACTACTACTGCTGCTTCTACTACTACTACTGCTGCTTCTACTACTACTACTGCTGCTGCTTCTACTACTACTACTGCTGCTGCTACTACTACTACTACTACTACTAATGCTTCTACTACTACTAATGCTTCTACTACTACTACTACTAATGCTTCTACTACTACTACTACTAATGCTTCTACTACTACTACTACTACTGCTGCAGCTACTACTACTGATTCTACTACTACTACTACTACCACCAACACCAGCTACTACTACTGCTTCTACTACTACTACCACCAGCTACTACTACCTATTATTCACCACCGACTTATTTTCCATTACTTTCACCAGTATTATTCGCTACTACTACCACCACTTATTCACCACCTACGACTACTAGTATATTCACTACTACTACTACTACTACCAACACCAGCTACTACCACCTACGACTACTAGTATATTCACTACTACTACTACTACTACCTCTACATTCACTACCACTACTACTACTACTACTACCAAAACCAGCTACTACCACCTACGACTACTAGTATATTCACTACTACTACTACTACTACCTCTACATTCACTACCACTACTACTACTACTACTACTACCAACACCAGCTACTACCACCTACGACTACTAGTATATTCACTACTACTACTACTACCTCTACATTCACTACCACTACTACTACTACTACCAACACCAGCTACTACCACCTACGACTACTAGTATATTCGTTACTACTACTACTACCACCACTTATTCACCACCTATGACTACTAGTATATTCACTACTACTACTACTACCAACACCAGCTACTACCACCTATTATTCACCACCTACTATTATTCACTACTTTCACCACCTACGACTACTAGTATATTCACTACTACTACTACTACTACCAACACCAGCTACTACCACCTATTATTCACCACCTACGACTACTAGTATATTCGTTACTACTACTACTACCAACACCAGCTACTACCACCTACGACTACTAGTATATTCACTACTACTACTACTACTACCTCTACATTCACTACCACTACTACTACTACTACCAACACCAGCTACTACCACCTACGACTACTAGTATATTCGTTACTACTACTACTACCTCTACATTCACTACTACTACCACTACTACTACCAACACCAGCTACTACCACCTACGACTACTAGTATATTCGTTACTACTACTACTACCAACACCAGCTACTACCACCTATTATTCACCACCTACGACTACTAGTATATTCGTTACTACTACTACTACCTCTACATTCACTACACTACCACTACTACTACCAACACCAGCTACTACCACCTACGACTACTAGTATATTCGTTACTACTACTACTACCAACACCAGCTACTACTACCTATTATTCACCACCTACGACTACTAGTATATTCGTTACTACTACTACTACCAACACCAGCTACTACTACCTATTATTCACCACCTACGACTACTAGTATATTCGCTTCTTCTACTACTACAGCTTCTACTACTACTACTGCTTCTACTACTACAGCTTCTACTACTACAGCTGCTTCTACTACTGCTGCTGCTTCTACTACTGCTGCTTCTACTACTGCTTCTACTACTGCTGCTTCTACTACTACTGCTTCTACTTCTACTACTGATGCTTCTACTGCTACTGCTGCTTCTACTGCTACTGCTGCTGCTTCTACTGCTACTGCTGCTGCTTCTACTGCTACTGCTGCTGCTACTACTACTGCTGCTGCTTCTACTACTACTGCTGCTGCTTCTACTACTACTGCTGCTGCTTCTACTACTACTACTGCTGCTTCTACTACTACTACTGCTGCTTCTACTACTACTACTGCTGCTTCTACTACTACTACTGCTGCTTCTACTACTACTACTGCTGCTTCTACTACTACTACTGCTGCTTCTACTACTACTACTGCTGCTTCTACTACTGCTACTGCTTCTACTTCTACTGATGCTTCTACTGCTACTGCTGCTTCTACTGCTGCTTCTACTGCTACTGCTGCTTCTACTGCTACTACTGCTTCTACTGCTACTAGCTGCTTCTACTGCTACTACTGCTGCTTCTACTACTACTACTGCTGCTTCTACTACTGCTGCTTCTACTACTGCTGCTTCTACTACTACTACTGCTGCTTCTACTACTACTACTGCTTCTACTACTACTGCTACTGCTGCTTCTACTACTACTGCTACTGCTGCTTCTACTACTACTGCTACTGCTGCTTCTACTGCTACTGCTGCTTCTACTACTGCTGCTTCTACTACTACTGCTTCTACTACTACCGCTTCTACTACTACCACCAGCTACGACTACTACTTTCATCACCTACTCACTACTACTTTCATCACCTACTACTGCTACTACTACTACTACTTTCATCACCTACTACTACTACTACTACCATCACCTACTACTACTACTTTCACCACCTACTACTACTACTATTAACCACGGCTAATTATTTATTACTATTATTTACCACCTATGACTTATTTTCTACTAGTTATTATTCACTACTTTCATCACCTAATACTATTCATTATTCACTAGTAGAGGTCGACCGATTTAATGTTTTCATAACAATCGGAAATCTGTAGTTTTGAACACCGATTTTTGCCTTTAACAAAAAGCTTTTTTTTTTTACTAGTCAGTTAAGAACACATTTATTTTCAATGACTGCCAAGGAACGGTGGGTTAACTGCCTCGTTCAGGGGCAGAACGACAGATTTTCACCTTGTCAGCCCGGGGGATATAATCTTGCAACCTTAGTTAACTTGTCCAACACAATAACGACCTGCCGCTCACTCGTTGCACTCCACAAGGAGACTGCCTGTTACGCGAATGCAGTGAGCCAAGGTAAGTTGCTAGCTAGCATTAAACATATCTTTATAAAAAAACATTTAAAAAACAAAAAAATAATCACTAGTTACCTACACATGGTTGACGATATTACTAGATTATCTAGCGTGTCCTGTGTTGCATATAATCTGACTGAGCATACAAGTAACTAACTGAGCGGTGGTAGGCAGAAGCAGGCTCGTAAACATTAATTCAAACAGCACTTTCGGGGCGTTTTGCCAGCAGCTCTTCGTTGTGCATCAAGTATTGCGCCGTTTATGACTTCAAGCCTATCAACTCCCGAGATGAGGCTGGTGTAACCGATGTGAAATGGCGAGCTAGTTAGCGTGCGCTAATAGCGTTTCAAACGTCACTCGCGCTGAGCCTTGGGGTGGTTGTTCCCCTTGCTCTGCATGGGTAACGCTGCTTCGAAGGGTGACTGTCGTTGTGTTCCTGGTTCGATCCCAGGCAGGAGCGAGGAGAGGGACAGAAGCTATACTGTTACACTGGCAATACTAAAGTGCTTATGAGAACATCCAAACGTTAATGAAATACAAATGGTATAGAGGGAAATAGTCCTATAATAACTACAACCTAAAACTTCTTACCTGGGAATATTGAAGACTCATGTTAACAGGAACCACCAGCTTTCATGTTCTGAGCAAGGAACTGAAACGTTAGCTTTCTTACATGGCACAATTGCACTTTTATGTTCTTCTCCAACACTTTGTTTTTGCATTATTTAAACAAAATTGAACACGTTTCATTATTTGAGGCTAAATTGATTTTATTGATGTATTATATTAAGTTAAGTGTTCATTCAGTATAGTTGTAATTGTCATTATTACAAATAACTTTTTTAAAGATTAATCGGTATTGGCGTTAAAATCATAATCGGTCAACCTCTTCACTAGTATTATTCACTACTTTCACCACCTACGACTACTATTGTTATTCACTAATCACCACCTACGACTGTTATTCACTTATCACCACCTACGACTGTTATTCACTTATTTCACCACCTATGACTACTAGTATTCACTAATCACCACCTACGACTGTTATTCACTTATCACCACCTATGACTACTAGTATTCACTACTTTCACCACCTACGACAACTGTTATTCACTTATCACCACCTACGACAACTGTTATTCACTTATCACCACCTACGACAACTGTTATTCACTTATCACCACCTACGACAACTGTTATTCACTTATCACCACCTACTGTTATTCACTTATCAACTCTTATTCATTATATCACCACCTACGACAACTCTTATTCACTTATCACCACCTACGACAACTGTTATTCACTTATCACCACCTACGACAACTGTTATTCACTTATCACCACCTACGACAACTGTTATTCACTTATCACCACCTACGACAACTGTTATTCACTTATCACCACCTACGACAACTGTTATTCACTTATCACCACCTACGACTACTAGTATTATTCCCATCTACCACCTAACACTAGCCATTACTCCTATTCACTACTGTGAATGCTTCAGTAGTAGAATTAGTTTGTACTGTGTATTCAAGGTTGTTTAACATTTTTGCCTGATTTGAGTCTACTCCCTCGACAATCCTCAATGTCTGTTTTGTTTGTAGGCTGATTGAGGAAGTAATGTAATCTAAACCCTGTTCATGTCTGAAGTTAGTGTTTAGAAATGTCTTGTTGTCCTTCTCCCCTCTCCCACCACGCAGAGGCCATGGCACGAGTATGAGCACAACTTCCAGATCATGTACAAGGTGGGTATGGGCCACAAGCCCCCCATCCCAGAGAAGCTGTCCACTGAGGGGAAGGATTTCCTGGGTCACTGTCTAGAGAGTGAGCCCAAACGACGCTGGACCGCCAGTACCCTGCTAGACCACCCCTTCGTCAAGGTCAAACACTTTTCTACTTTGAAAAACGCATACAGTTCACTGCAAGGGTAGACTATGCTGGCAGTCACATTGTGGTCTAACTAGATTCAATGTGAAGATCACAAGTCTAATCGAGAGCTCGTCTCATGTCTTTCAATCCCAGGTTTGCACGGATGAAGAGTGAGGGGGAACTGACACCACAGCACTACTGTTCATGTTGGCCAGAGACCGAAAGACGAGGGTCTTGTGAACACAGGAAATTATGACTGCAGGCATATGGAGCTAAACTGAGGAACTTTAAGACATCATTTCCGATGGACGACTAAACTGGATCAATTGGATCGTGTTCCTTACAAACCAAGCGGAAGAAAACTGACTGCAACAGGGAGACACTACCTGTATCTGTTAAAACGTTTTGCTACAGTGTGCCCTAATGAACATGACCCTGTAGTAGTCGACTTATGTCCTGGGGAGGGCAATGTATTGTACATACTGTAATAATAGGATTGGATCCTTCCTTGTATAAACAATATTGTAAAGCTTAGGTAATAAGTATAGCCACATCTTGTTGTTCTCTCACTGGTGAAGATGAGATGGAACAAGGCAAATGAGGAAGATATTGATAAACAAAAGCTATGGCACTTTAAATACGTTTTTTTCCTCCTTTCAGTGAGTGTATTAGGGACAGTTGAGTGCAGGGGAGATCTAAGTTCACTGCAGACATTTGGGCCTCGTTCAGTAGACAAACGTTGTGGAACATTGCAGCTAGAAATGTTTGTTTTACATAACATCTGAATGTTACACAATATTGTGCCCTTCTGAACGTGCCCCAGGTTTGGTCGAGGCAGTCTGAAGTCTTGCCTTCAGTCGTTTGATGGTGAGTGTCATTGCACAGAAGCAGGGGATGCTGTACTTAGTGCCAGAACATTTTTTAACATTTTAAATCCAACAATGACTGGGGGGTGGGGACTAGAATGCCAAAGTTTTGGGACAAATTCACTTATGTATAGTAAAGAAAATGATGTTTTTGGTCCCATATTCATAGCACTACATCAAGCTTGTGACTAAACTTATTGGATAATGAGTGAAAGTTCACCACACAAATCTCATACCCCCAAGACATGCTAACCTCTCATTATTGTAATGGTGAGAAGTTAGCTTGTGCGGTGACCTCACTCATCATTATCCGAAAGTGTGTAGAAACATATTGTATTTTTTTACAATAATTGACTCCAAAGACACTACATTATAAAATGACACTAGCTTGTTATAGTCCTTGTGTGCTATAAATATTGGACCAAATACTGAATGCACCAATTTGTAAGTTGCTCTGGATAAGAGCGTCTGCTAAATGACTTAAATGTAATGTAAATGTAAAAATACTGACTACTTTAATAAACAAGTGAATTTGTCCCAATACTTTTGGTTCCCCAAAATGTACAAAAAGTGATGTATTTCTAAAATGGTTCACCTGATACATATGGATGAAAATACCTTTAAATTAAAGCTGACCGTCTGCACTTTAACCTCTGTCATTGTTTGATTTTGAGTCCATAAGAAACAATGATTCACTAATTACGGAGGACACTGTATAAGAAACTATTTCCATACATTAAATGAACAATCAAAGGCTGTGGGGAAGAGTCTAGGAAGGAAAGAGTTTTTCATATTTTTGGTGGATTTGTTTTAAAATCGTTTTTATTTCACCTTTCTGAGGATCCCATTTTTACAGTTGGAGATTAAACTTATGTCCCAACTGGCACCCTAATATAGTGCACTATGGAAGAGGGTGCCATTTGGGATGTAGGGGATGTGGGCAGCACTGATTGGTTGACAGAGTCAGACAGGTGTGTTCCGATTGGAGAGCCACGGAACTGAAGCATATCCAACCGAGGAGCGAGACAAAGGTCCGATCTCACTCCCTGCTGCTGAATGCACACACACTTTCTGGTCCTCTGCTGCTCCTAGTGTTTGCTATGTACAAACAATATTAAATCGTTAAGAAATGCTGTGTGAGATTAGTTTGTCATGTCCTAGATTCATCAAACATAACATGGTAATGTTTACACAGGAGCTTAATAGAAGGGACTGCCTGCGTTTGTACGTACACAATGCTGAAACTAAAGCCAGCATCAAACTGAAGTGGGCTTATCTGGTACTTCAGAATCTCATATGTGCAAAAAATTCATGCATTTTTAATCGAGTGCATTTAACATCACAACATACTTTAGTCATACATGTTGATGTATGGCAAGGACAAAGACATGGATGCATGCCCTGAACCTACAGTGCAGTCACACCCCTTGACTTTTTCCACATTGTTACATTACCTTATTCTAAACTGGATTAAATAAAATAAACTCAATTGCCCATAATTAAAGTGAAAACATACCGTATTCACATAAGGATTCAGAACTTTTGCCATGAGACTCAATTGAGCTCAGGTGCATCCTGTTTCCATTGATCATCCTTGAGCTATTTCTACAACTTGATTGAGTCCACCTGTGGTAAATTTGTTGGACAGGATTTGGAAAGGCACACCCGTCTATATAAAGTCCCACAGTTGACAGTGCAAAAAACAAGTCAAGAGGTTGAAGAAATTGTCCGTGGAGCTCCGAGACAGGATTGTGTCGAGGCACAAATCTGGGGAAGGGTACCAAAACATTTCTGCAGCATTGAAGATCCCCAAGAACACATTGGCCTCCATTCTTAAAATGGAAGTTTGGAACCACCAAGACTCTTTTCTAGAGCTGGCCGCCCAGCCAAACTGACCAATCGGAGGAGAAGGGCATTGGTCAGGGAGGTGACCAAGAACCCGATGACTATTTAATCCATTTTAGAATAAGGCTGTAATGTAATCTGGAAAAGGTCATGGGTTCTAAATACTTTGAATGCACGGTATGTGTTTAGGTGCAGTATATTCATGTACTGGCAAGAGGAAGACTGCTGAAGCACCTTCCACCCTTCTTGTCGTACTTGAGTTGAATGCAATGCCATCTCTGACCAACATTCTTTCTTTGGAATGAATTATCTGCTGGAGGTGAACTGTGCTGTAGGGGAACTGTGCTGTAGGGATGAGATTAGTAATGTGCGTGGTCCCTGGGAGCTGGGAAGGATCTTGCAAGGCCATCTCAGTTATGTGGGACCCCATAGCTGGAGCTTCTCTTAATCTCAGTCTGTCCAATCATCCAGCGCACACCAACCGACACTGAGAATGGAATAGAGGAATGTGATGAACATACTGTATGCTGAGGCGAATATTATGAAGTCTGGTTACAGTATCCAGTGGAAATGTTTGACCAACTTTTTCAACGGTATGATTTGTGCCAACACTATCGTGTAAGCGATTACCAACCAATGGCATTACAGGCATGCTCATGCGATATTATTCAGTACTTTCCAAGAGGAAGGAACAATCAGTTTCAAAATATTTGGTAAACAATGGATAAGATTGAGAATGTACTAACAAAAATACCTTTTAGCAAGAGTTAGTCACACCTGTCACAAAGCGGCCTTAGTTGTAGTCGAGTTGTCACGAATAAGGAAACAGGGCTTGCAGTTGATAAACGACGCCACCTGGCGGCCATGTTGGAAGACCACCGCAGGAATTATTCTGACTACAGCCGAGTGACTGCCTAAAACTAGTTGATTCATCACCACAGTCCTTTCTGTAGAGTAACAAGGCAGCAAAGTCAACGGGGGGGAAATGTTTTCAGATTCGCCGCAATCATGAATCACCGTTGGTGAGAAGTCTCAAGAACTGTCAGAAAAGTTAGGAAACCATCTGACCGTCAAGCCCTCAATCCAGACAGCTGTCAGTAACAGGCCTGCTACTGTACGATCAATTCATCACTGGTAAATCAAGTCAGATTTTCGAGTTTAGTTTAGCTGTTATCCTAACAACACTAAGTTAAACAATTAGACTGCAAGCTAGCGGTTAGCAAGTGTCACGTGAGTTTAACATTTTGGAGAAGCCATTTATCACCATAAAGGCACCTTTGTTATAAAGGCTTGCATGCATCCATCGCATTTGCAGACTAATGTAAGCCTACTATTCCTGATGTAGATTGGATAGAGAATTTAGGCTAATAAAACACATAGGTTTATAGGCCATATCAGAGACGTTTCCTTTGTACGGGTTTTTATTTCACCAGGTAGGCCAGTTGAGAACAAGTTCTCGTTTACAACTGCGACCTGGTCAAGATAAAGTAAAGCAGTGCGACGATAACAGAGTTAAACATGGAATAAACAAAACGTGCAGTCAATAATACAATAGAAACATCTGTATACAGTGTGTGCAAATGGAGTAAGGAGGTAAAATGGCCTTTGATAAACAATTCAACTACACATGATTACCCATACGAGGAGAAAAGGAAAGTGCAGTATGCTGTAAATAATGCGTCCAAAATACCAGTTTCAAAATATTTTTTTTTGTAAGGGTGGGATAAATGAGCAGAATTTTGTTTTTAATACGATGGTAGTCCAGGCCTACTCTACTAAACACTGACAACAGATGAATAAAAACGACCTCGTCTTGAATGCAACCAGCTTGTCAAAAGTTTTTTTTGTTTGTTGCATTTATAGATAACCTTCTGCCTAAATTCTAATCTACGAAATGTCATGACGTTAATGTAACAATAGCTGGATTCCTTCTAGCCATGACCATGAAAAGGGTAGTCGCAAATTGTACAATATGACCTACATATGGAGATCATTGTTGTCCAAAACAATCAAATAAAAATCCTCCAGTGATTATCATGATTATTCATGAGGGAAAATGTATGGACATTACAGGGCAAAGACCTCAATGTGCCAAGACAACCTGCTGTGTGACTGACTATTTGTTCCAGTCAAACAATAAATTGATTCTTTATGACAAACACCTGAATGAATTAGTCTTAACATCAGATGTGCTTTTCATTTGTTTATGTACTGTAGGTTCACCAGCTGACCTCAAGACACCCATGTGGATGGGATTCCCACTGAAGATGAAATGCTGCAGCATCAGTTTCTACTACTTGGTCACTTTACAGATATGAAAAGGAGACAACCCTCAATTATACGAGATGGTTGTCATATGCTGTGGTTAACCTGAATGATTCTGTTGTGCCATTTGAGTAGAGCATCTTCACTTCGCCGTCATGACAAGTCCATGCTAGGTAAAGCTCCGCCTTATCTCAGTTCACTGGTCACGATGGCAACACCCACCCGTAGCACGCGCTCCAGCAGGTGTATCTCACTGATCATCCCCAAAGCCAACACCTCATTTGGCCGCCTTTCGTTCCAGTTCTCTGTTGCCTGTGACTGGAACGAATTGCAAAAAAAAAAAAAAAAATCGCTGAAGTTGGAGACTTTTATCTCCCTCACCAACTTCAAACATCAGCTATCGCTGCAGCTGTACATAGTCTAGTGGTAAATAGCCCACCCATTTTCACCTACCTCATCCCCACACTGTTTTTATTTATTTACTTTTCTGCTCTTTTGCTCACCAATATCTCTACCTGTACATGACCATCTGATCATTTATCACTCCAGTGTTAATCTGCAAAATTGTAATTATTCGCCTACCTCCTCATGCCTTTTGCACACATTGTATA
Organism: Oncorhynchus gorbuscha; assembly: GCF_021184085.1. Taxonomy (NCBI): domain Eukaryota; kingdom Metazoa; phylum Chordata; class Actinopteri; order Salmoniformes; family Salmonidae; genus Oncorhynchus; species Oncorhynchus gorbuscha. Next base: position 106,421,247 of record NC_060178.1, on the reverse strand, counting down.
TAGACTCCCCTTTTTTTCTACTGTGTTATTGACTTGTTAATTGTTTATTCCATGTGTAACTCTGTTGTCTGTTCACACTGCTATGCTTTATCTTGGCCAGGTCGCAGTTGCAAATGAGAACTTGTTCTCAACTAGCCTACCTGGTTAAATAAAGGTGAAATAACAAACTAAAAATAATGACAAAAGTGCCCCCTTAAACCATATGAATATATCAAATGTAATGTGCAACATGTAAAAGACTTGTTGATATTGTTGTCTGGGTGAAATTAATAGTCTCATCTCTGCAGAGACGAGCACCATTGAATAAAAGTATTTCTTATAGCCAACTACTTTATTTCTTTACAATTTAAACACATTTCGCATAGACAATGTAATTGTGGTAGTCTTAGGCTAACCATCTTCATTATCACAGTGCCACTCAGCTGTTCTGAGAAAAGTATCTGGCATTGGACTTGGTGTGTTTTAAGCTAATGATCGCATCTCACCACCTAGATTACAAGGGTTGGATTTGAACCAAAGCATGTACAGAATCCAGTATAATGATTAGCCTCATATACATTTTCTAATGGTATGGTTTTTAAATTGATAACATAGCTGAACAATATGGAAACAGTGTGGGAGTTAAGCTATTCTTTGCTTCAGATGCAATGTCAAGGGGTGCATAGCAAATGCCCATAAGGATAATGCCATCATACTGTAGGCCAGTGGTTCCAAACTCCAGTTTTATTGTAGCCCCAGACAAACACCGGATTCAACTTGTCAACTAAATCATCAGGCCCTCTGAGTTGAATCAGGTATGTTTGTCTGGGGCTACAACAATGTGTGCTGTTGGGGGAACTGGAGGACGGGGATTGGGAACCACTGCTGCATGCCATTATGAGCTACAAAATGGGTTCACATGGCTGATATCCTGAGAAATAGTGATAGTCAAATACAACTCATTGTAGAATTTATGACTGAACAAAAAGGTCATGATCATTTGAGAATACAACAGAATTGTGATCTGTGATTAATCAACTCTAGTTCATCTTGAAAAATAGTTTAATTAAAACAAGCTTACTTGCACAGTTTGAAATGATATGAAAGTGTTGATTCTTTGAAGATGAAAATGTCTAACGTTTACATGCAAGTTAACGGTTGTTACTAAAACAATGCCAGGTGAAGAAAAAATAAATATCCATCTCCATGGCAATAGAGGTTGGTGGCACTTTAAATGGGGAGAACAGGCTCATGGTAACAGCTGGAGTGGAATGGTATCAAGTACATGGTTTCCATGTGTTTGATGCCATTCCATTCGCTTAGTTCCAGGCATTATTATGAGCGGTTCTCCCCTCCACTGCTCCCTGATCTACAGTGGGGAGCACACTTGATTATTAACTACTTAGGTTTGACACATTGAATCAGGTGTTAGTACTGGAACAGAAGCCTGCACCCTCAGCAGGGATGCCCTGCTCCAGTTGTAAAATGTTTATACATGTGTCACTTTCAAACTATTTTTGCTAACATACTGTAGGTATACATAATCCATGGCATACAAGGATGTACCGGTACTCTCTTGGGACATTCATCTGCAGACGGATCCATAGCGCTCTGTAGCTGAGGACAGAAAACAGCAAAGAAACAGGCTTCATTGTACTCTAATTAGACAGCACTGAATATTATGTTGAAATATCTGTCCTCAGTTTCTTGATAGGGACTCGAACTGGAGAATAGTTTCATGAGGTCTTCCCACAAAGGTCCTTGCCCTATCCAGAGTAGCCTACTCTCCCTTCATCCTTTCACCCTCTATGGCTGTAGCTAGCAAACTGGTGACATTTAATTCACGTAGCTAGCTACCTAGTATGTAATGCTAGCTAACATTATGTTAGCCTGCACACTAAGTTTCTGTTGCAAACTAGCTAGCTAATAACACAGTTTTGTATAATTTTCAAAATATATTTACTTACTTGAATAAGTTCTCCCACTGCCTCCATTTTCTCGGTCCTTAGAAAAACGAAATAATGGGCAATCTTCCCGAAGTTTTTGGTGGTAGCAAAACGCAGCTAGCCGTGTGGACGAGTGAAGGAATTCCAACATGGCGCTTGGTGTGGTTGCTAGGTGATTTGTGACGCAACTGCAAGCCCTCTATAGTGAACTTGAATAATTTTGGTCTCAAGGGACAGATTTGGCTCGGGGGCCACTAGTTGATGACCTCTGAAATATATACCCATAAGACCAACCTGCAGAGCAGAAGGCCACAGTGGCCAGTATGGTGAGAATAGACCCAGAGAGGACCAGCTGGACCAGGAGGAGGTAGAGGGGGTATAGGAGAAGGCAGGTCCAGCCTATCCAGTTGATTAGGGCCCAGGGTCCACGCAGAGGGGTGACTACAGGGCCAGGGAAACATCCAGTGTGGCTGTAGTCCTCCTGGAACTGGTCCTAGAAGCACAATACATGAGCACATCATAACCTAACCTAACAAACAGGAGCATAGTCCATTGGCTTCACTGCCATAACCACAAGGAAGTGGGAAGGGAGGGGTTCAAAGTCCTTGAAGCTGTCTTTTTGTATGTCTGATATAGTATGTCAATATGTCTTTTTGTGAATCTCTTTAATGCAGTGCAATTTAGTACTAATCTAAATGGGCCAAAGGTACATGTTCCAGATTGTGCATGTGCTGCTCCCATGTTGTGTTGCTGCCTTGCTATTTTGTGGTTTTAAGTCTCTATGTAGTGTTGTTGTGATGAGTGTTGTCCTACATTTATATTCTATTTAAATAAATAAAAATTAATCCCAGGCCCCCGTCCCCGCAGGAGGCCTTTTGCCAGGCTGTCATTGTAAATAAGAATGTGTTCTTAATGGACTTGCCTCGTTAAATAGAATAATAATACATTGATGAAAGTGTTTGAGTCGTAACTTGGTTAAATCATTTTTGTTTTAAATGGACCATTTTAACATAGTCTCCAAGAGCACATGTTCAAATTGATTAAAAAAATAAAGTTCCCATCTCAGGAGGTTAAATAAAATGTTTTATATGGTGTGCCAAAGTGCCTAATAAAGTAACCGGGTTAAAATCAGCCATAAATCCCCCTGGGACGGGGAATGGAAACTTTGTGCAACGGAGTGGCAATTGAATGAAAGCTTCACAAAATGGTTTTAATTGTTAAACATTTCTAGCCTGTCTATCCATCTATGGGTAACAGGGTTAACATGTTATGCTCAACTGGCTCAGTTTCCCACCACAAAAATGGCCAAGAAGAGTAGAATCAGCTTTTACACTATGATCTCACTATTCGATGTTCAATGGAAAACTTTTTTTTTTAAAGGAATAGTTTCACCATATTAAAGCGAGAGTTCAGGTCACTTAACAGGGTTGACCAGAAAATGAAGGACAGACATAAATGCTGAATTTTGGCACTTTAGCAAGCCTTTACTCATATTTAAAAAATCATATTTACTGAATTCGCCATGTGGTCTATATTAAAAAGGGCACTTAATTTAATAAAACATGCTTTTAAAATCCAATACTCGTGCACAATTTCCACTTAAAATATCAAAGGGACGCAAGAGGCACTTGTAGAATGATCTGGCAATTTACATAATATAAAAAGTGTAAATTAAGAGTTTGAGCTTAGTCCTTGGTGCTTACTGCGCTCCAAAGAGCTGGCTGTTCAAAAAATAAAGCTCTATCTAATCTAATCCAGATGCATGACACTATAATAATAAAATGAATCAAACTAACAGGGGCCAGTTTATCAGAAAGAGTTTGGTGCAATGTTTGTGAATGAAACATTGAGGACAGAACAAAGTTATAATGTGAAGAGTAGGTATTGACATTAAACTAATTTAAATGGAGAGTTTTAGCTTTGCCCTTGTTTTCATTCCTTTAATAGTGAACAAATAGATGCAAACTCTGCACCTTGTGCAAATGCTTAGTTGGTAAATCTGGTCCATAGTGTGAGCTCTCCTCAATTATAACACTACCTTCTCCTGGTAGAGTTTGTGAAGCCAGGAAGAACATTCAGCCTCATCCTCTGGTACGGACTCCAGAGGGATTCTCCTAGAGACGGGTGAGGCAGAAGAAAGAGACGGGTGAGGCAGAAGAAAGAGACGGGTGAGGCAGAAGAAAGAGACGGGTGAGGCAGAAGAAAGAGACGGGTGAGGCAGAAGAAAGAGACGGGTGAGGCAGAAGAAAGAGACGGGGAGGCAGAAGAAAGAGACGGGGGAGGCAGAAGAAAGAGACGGGGGAGGCAGAAGAAAGACACGGGGGAGGCAGAAGAAAGACACGGGGGAGGCAGAAGAAAGACACGGGGGAGGCAGAAGAGAGCAGAAGAGACAGGGAGGCTTTCAGGATTTCAGCTGAACTTTAGGGTCCATTAAAATACACTGGAAAAATATAAACATAACAAGTGTTGTTCCCAGGTTTCATGAGCTGAAATAAAAGATCCCAGAAATGTTCGATACGCTCAAAAAGCTAATTTCTCTAAAATGTTGAACACAATTGGTTACATCCCTGTTAGTGACCATTTCTCCTTTGCCAAGATAATCCATCCACTTGACAGGTGTTGCATATCAAGAAGCTGATTAACAGCATCATTATTACAGTTGCACCTTGTGCTGGGGACAATAAAAGTCCACTAAAATGTGCACACAATTCAACAGATCTGAAGTTGAAGGAGAGTGCAATTGGCATGATTACTGCAGTTATGTCCACCAAAACTGTTGCCAGAGAATGTAATGTTTATTTCTCTACCATAAGCCGACTGCAATGTCATTTTAGATAATTTGGCAGTACGTCCAACCGGCCTCACAACCCCAGACCACATGTATGGTGTTGTGTGGGCAAGCGGTTTGCTGATGTCAACGTTGTGAACGGAGTGACCCATGGTGACGGTGGGGTTATGGCATGGGCAGGCATAAGCTACCCTGATGAGATCCTGAGGCCCATTGTCGTGCCATTCCTCTGCCACCATCCCCTCATGTTTCAGCAGGATACTTAATTTTTTGTATTACCTTTATTTAACTAGGCAATCAGTTAAGACTAAATTCTTATTTATAATGACAGCCTAGGAACAGTGAGTTAAATCCCTTGTTCAAGGGAAGAACAATATATTTTTTACCTTGTCAGCTCAGAGATTCGATCTAGCAACTAGGCTACCTGCCGCCCCAAAGCACGGGTTCATGCCGTAAGTATCTGTACACAATTCCTGGAAACTGAAAATGTCCCAATTCTTCCATGGCCTGCATACTCACCAAACATGTCACATATTGAGCATGTTTGGGATGCTCTGGATCTACATGTATGACATCATATTCCAGTTCCCGCCAATATGCAGCAACTTCGCACAGCCATTGAACAAGAATGGAACAACATTCCACAATCAACAGCCAGATCAACTCTATGCGAAGGAGAGGTGTCTGGCTGCATGAGGCAAATGGTGGGCACACCAGATACTGACTGGGTTTCTGAACCATGCCCCCACCTTTAAGGTATCTGTGACCAGTTTCATATCCGTGTTCCCAGTCGTGAAATCCAGATTAGGGCCTAATGAATTTATTTCAATTGACTGATTTCCTCATATAAACTTCAAGTCAGCAAAATCTTTGAAATTGTTGAATGTTACGTTTATATTTTTGTTCAGTATTAGTCCAATAAACCAATATAAGGGGCTTGAGATCAGTGAGTTTAGCCTCTAACTAATGGCCATCTCAGGTTCCACTCAGCCAAGCTTACGATAGAAAATGCAGGCTGAAATGAATTATTATATACCTTATGTATAAATCTGGATGATATTTCTTCCCGTTGATAACTCCCAGCAAGGTTGGTGTTTCGTTGTTTCTGAAATTTAGTGTACAACAGTAGACCGCAGCAACTGAAGGGGTAACAGACACAAAAACATTAAGTTGTCAAAAGATCATTGGCAACAGTCTTTATCCAAAATAATGGGGATATACAATCATGAGTCATGACATGTGTAGCATTTGGACATTCTGGGGCTCCCAGGGGTTCCGTACCTGTCCCTCTGAGGTTCTGGACGGCTACCCAGAAGCCCTTGGTCCTGGGCAGGAGGTGGTGTTTGAGTTTAGGCAGGCCTTTCTTCTCTGCCACCTCCATACTGATCTGATGCTTCTCCTCTGTGAAGCGTGTTCCCTCACAGTGTAGCAGGAACTGGCACACAGAGATTCGCTGTAGTGTCACTGCTGTGTTTTGACTGACCAACCAACCTGCATACTCAGGTTTACAAGGTGAGTATCATTATATTCTCACGTTATCCTTCCTAGACTTGTGACAATATTGATTGTGTCAATCAACACAATCTTATAAATTAACAACCATACTGCATATGCATGTTTACATAGTTGCAAAGAAAGTTTGGAATAAGGAGTTTGATAAGACCTGTTATATCCTCTCGAACTAGAAAATGCCCAGTCAACTTTTGACTATTAAGTGTCATTATTGATTGTGTTCATGGCTCACCCAGAAGTTCTCAGGGTAATCCCGTAGGTTCTGAAGACCCTGGACAAAGCTCCTCTTATCCTCCTCCCACTTCCTCTTAATAAACACCATTTCCAGGAAGTACCACATCCAGCCAATCACAGGCAGGTACGACAACTCTTTCTTGGCTAAACATTTGGAGGCCTGGAAAGGGAAAGATTGTTCAAACACATTAACACAGAGGGCATCAAACAACGTCTGAAAATCTTAGTCTCTTCTCAGTCTTTATACAATTCCTTGCTTCCCACCTTCGACGGTATTGGAGGACAATTTCCAAGGTCCCTCCCATTGGACGTTCTTCTCCAATGCGTTTTGAGAAGGAGATAATGAGAGAGGATACGAGGAATCTAAGACCGATGAATTGAGAAAAATCCCTGTTCCCTTACCCCAAGGACCCCGAATCTGTCACAGAAGGTCCAGCCACACAGAAAGTCTATTTCAAAGTTGTGGTTAAGGACGACGATGGCGTTCTCTTTGCCGTAGAATTGGTAGTCCGCTGGGTCTGTGTAGAAAGTTACTTCAGTGCCAGACCACCACTCTAGGAGAGCCACAGACTCTGGGGAACACACAACATGACATTAACATAACACAGCACAACCTAGCAGAGCGTAAATAAGAGACCACTGTGTCAGCAGCTACAGTAACTTTATATTTCAGTTATTGCACAAAAGTTAGAGTATAGCCCCTGCAGCATCAGTTAAGTGAAACAATAGTGAAAGAGAGCGATATCCTACTCACGGCTGGTGAGGGAATATCCCAGTTTACAGTTGATCCTCCGGGCCAGCTGCTTGTTGATTGGCCAGAGGGGCAGAGTGCAGATCTGTAATAGGTTGACCAGGAGACCGCTGACCAAGAACCCATAGCAGATGATCAGGTGACACAAAAACTGGCCCTTCAACCACTGTACCAGACCCATCTACAGGGGAGGAAATGAGGATAGGCATAATAATTAGGCATAATAAAGATAGAGTTGATGCACAGCAGGTGACATAGGAACCACTGCACCAGCCCCATCTTTCCATTGGAAGCTAGACCCTGTTGGTATGAAAACAGAAATCTGACCACACCTTCTGCGCTGATTGGAAAATGACTTGGTGAAAATCAGCTCATCATTCAGCTGGCCAGTTCTTTCAGATCAGAGGACAGATCTTTGAGACAGCGCCAGACATTTTAGTCATTTAGCAGATGCTCTTATCCAGAGTGATTTACAGGACCAATTAGGATTAAGCACAGACAGATATTTCACCTAGTTGGCTCTGGGATTTAAACCAGTGACCTTTTGGTTATTGGCCCAACACTCTTAACCGCCGCCACAGACCGATCCAATCTCGTACAAACATCCAATATCCTGAACAACATACAATAGACAAGTCTGAAAGACAGATATGCAACAATGAGAGAACTTGTAGTTATCAGTACAGGTCTTACTCAAACAGCCAGGATCACCTGAAGCATGCACAGAACAATGTAAACATGCACAGAACAATGTAAACATGCACAGAACAATGTAAACATGCACAGAACAATGTAAACATGCACAGAACAACGTAAACATGCAGGATCTGGCCTACTATGCTCTGCCTACATGCATTTACATAGTGTGTGCATGCTTCTGGAAACAGAAATATGAACACACTACCAGTGTTTTAAAGTCTGATTAGTAATACTTTCCTGTGGATATTTTCTCTCCAATTCCCAAAGGGTATGAGGACCAACCACCCAGAGCAGGTTCCCCAACTGGCTGACCAAATTTGGCCTGTGGGTGGTTTTATTTGCCCCCAAAGTTTTTTGAGCAAAAAAATAAATAAACGTAATTTTGTGTGTGGGATTTTAATTGTTGGACCTAAGACAAAAACCCCCCACCAGAAAAATCAGCTCTAAGTCATTTTAGTTAAGAAATCTGTTCAAGTATTCCCACGCATAGAGAGATTTGATGTGATCATATGCAAATGTAAGCAAGCTTTGAAATGATATTTTAGTCAAACATATCCGTTTGGGTTTCTCGCAGTCAATATGCAGTCTACAAATGATTTGTAATTATGTTCCGGCTCCACAACCATCCGCTCAAGAAAAGAAAAGAAAAAATCTCACACACACCACACACACACACACACACACATATCAACCCACGGCTGAATCTAGTTGATGATCCCTGTGGTGGAGTAAGTTCAAATATTATTTTATTCAACATTCTGTCTTGGAGAAGTCCTGAAATGGACATTTCCAAATAGTTGAACTGCAATATATATTAGACGTGAATTGCGAAAGAGAATAAAAAAATAAAAAAACACAAATCGGGCAAAGTTCACCCCACCCTTGCTCCAGAACAGTGGGAACTACCCTTATGACTCATCTCTCGCTCTCCTGACCAAGGCTGACAAAGTGAAGCGCTCTCTGCACTCCAAAGAGCTGGCTGTTCAAGAAGAAATTCAGCCACTCTTCAATTACACTTTTTCTTCTCTCGCTCTACTGTGTCAGACTTGTTCACGTAGAATGATCACAAGCACTCACTGTGTCAGACTTGTTCACGTAGAATGATCACAAGCACTCACTGTGTCAAACTTGTTCACGTAGACTGATCACAAGCACTCACTGTGTCAGACTTGTTCATGTAGAATGATCACAAGCACTCACTGTGTCAGACTTGTTCACGTAGACTGATCACAAGCACTCACTGTGTCAAACTTGTTCACGTAGACTGATCACAAGCACTCACTGTGTCAGACTTGTTCATGTAGAATGATCACAAGCACTCACTGTGTCAAACTTGTTCACGTAGACTGATCACAAGCACTCACTGTGTCAGACTTGTTCATGTAGACTGATCACAAGCACTCACTGTGTCAAACTTGTTCACTGCATAAGAACTGGGAATAGGAATCTTCCTGTAGAAAAGGTAACAATTCCCTGTATAATATGTGGTAGCATTGGAAATAGTTGATAGTCCACAGAACTCACTCAGTTTCACCTCCTAGCTGCTCAACAAGGCACGTCTAGGCAGACCGTTTTTGCACGTACACATGGTCATGAGATAGCAGTCTGACTATACATAGTTGTGTACATATTACCTCAACTGGTTCCCCCACATTGACTCTGTACCCCCCCCCCCCGTGTCACATCAGTTTGCAAATAATGTAAAAAAAAAAAAGAGTTAATAAAGCCACATACTCAAGAAAACAAAAGGGACCATGTTTGTAAGGCAGCTTCAAAATGCAGGTGTTTCAGCCTAGCTCAGTGCTTCCTGTGATGGTAGGGCAAGACAGCAGAAAATACAGAGCGTTGCCCCGTGTTTGGCTAAGTGTTCTGTCACTCATGGGGACACTGTCACCACCAAGTCGAAGGGTAGAACTAGAAAAGTCAAGCCCCTTGGGTGCTGCCATAGAGTTACATTAGAAGTCCCTAACCAAGAACACTCAAGGTAATTAGAAATCTATATGTTTTACCTTTATTTAACAAGGCAAGTCAGTTAAGAACAAATTCTTATTTTCAACGACGGCCTAGGAACAGTGGGTTAACTGCCTTGTTCAGGGGCAGAATGACTGATTTTTACCTTGTCAGCTCGGAGATTCGATCTTGCAACCTTTTGGTTACTAGTCCAATACTAACCACTAGGTCAACAGTAGCTTTGATTGGACTGATGTCAATATCATACTTTCAAAATCGACAAACAGAGTTACACATGGAATAAACAAACATACAATAGAAAAAGTCTATATACAGTGTGTGCAAATGAGGTCGGATAAGGGAGGCAAGGCAATAAATAGGCCATAGTGGCGAAATAGTTACAATATAGCAATTAAACACTGGAGTGATCAATGTGCAGAAGATGTGTGCAAGTAGAGATACTGGGGTGCAAAGGAGCAAAATAAATAACAGGGGATGAGGTAGTTGGATGGGCTATTTACAAATGGGTATTGTGGGATTCTGTATTTTACATTATAGCCATTAATGAATTAATATATATATATATATAGCCATTAATTAATATATATAGCCATTAATTAATTAATATATATATTAATTAATATATATAGCCATTAATTAATATATATGATTAATTATTATCTGATGTTGGCTGTGTGAAGTATCTGCATTTGTGCACTTGAGCATCATCATGAGATTAAACAACTGCTTGCTACATTTACTTGCCTGTTTTTGTGTGTGACAAGAACTGAGTAACATGGTGTGACCTGCATGTTGAAAAACTTTAGATAACAGCCCCGCAGATGCTTTGTCCTTGTGTTTGTATGTAACAATATTGAGCACATGGTGTGACTTGCTGTATCTTACAAAGTTGTGATTAATCAGATATAGGGAGGGGTGGTCATCATGAGGTTTAACTGAGATGGAAAAATACTGAACAACACAATAGCAGGAACTGAGCAACTGTTATAACTAGTCTGCGATACCAGAACAGTAAGAATCTATACATCGACGGAGGGAGGACTCCAAGAAGCGCCAAGAGGCGGGGACCCGCCTGAGCGCCTGCGATAGGCTGAGCAAGTTTAAACCATGCCCAGCCTCTACTGTGATAGGCCAACAGACGGGTTGGAACTATGTCCATCACAGTATAAGAACTGTTTACATACATCCTGTCAGCTCCCTGTTCTGCCCTGTGTGGTATTACAGTGAGCCCATATATACGAAAGTTGCATTTGCCATTTATTACTTAGCTAATAAAAAAATACAGTATACAATCAGTGACTCATTATCATATTTATCCTGATACCAGATTCAAATTTACACAACTCTAACACTATGTACAGGTGCAGTGATCTGTGAGCTGCTCTGACAGCAGATGCTTTAAGCTAGTGAGGTAGATATGAGTCTCCAGCTTCATTGATTTTTGCAGTTTGTTCCAGTCATTGGCAGCAGAGAACTGGAAGGACAGGCAGCCGAATGAGGAATTGGCTTTGGGGGTGACCAGTGAAATATACTTGCTGGAGCGTGTGCTATGGGTGGGTGCTGCTATGGTGACAAGTGAGCTGAGATAAGCCGGGGCTTTACCTAGCAAAGACTTGTAGATGACCTGGAGCCAGTGGATTTGGCAACGAATATGAAGCGAGGGCCAGCCAATGAAAGCATTCAGGTCGCAGTGGTGGGTAGTATATGGGGCTTTGGTGACAAAATTGATGACACTGTGATAGCAAATTGGACGCAGTCTGAGTAGAGTGTTGGAGGCGATTTTTTAAATTACGTCGCCGAAGTCAAGGATCGGTAGGATAGTCAGTTTTACGAGGGTATTATTGCCAGCATGAGTGAAGGATGCTTTTTTTGCAAAATAGGAAGCCGATTCTAGATTTAATTTTGGATTGGAGATGCTTAATGAGAGTCTGGAAGGAGAGTTTACAGTCTAACCAGACACCTAGGTATTTGTAGTTGTCCACATATTCTAAGTCAGAACCTTCCAAAGTAGTGATGCAGGACGGGTGGGCAGGTGCGGGCAGCGATCGTTTGAAAAGCATGCATTTAGTTTTACTTGTATTTAAGAGCAGTTGGAGGCCACGGAAGGAGGCCACTAAAGGAGAGTTGTATGGCATTGAAGTTCGTCTGGAGGTTAGTTAACACAGTGTCTAAAGGGCCAGAAGTATACAGAATGTTGTCGCCTGCGTAGAGGTGGCTCAGAGAATCACCAGCAGCAAGAGCGACATCATTGAGGTCTACAGAGAAAAGAGTCGGCCAGAGAATTGAACCCTGTAGCATCCCCATAGAGACTGCCAGTGGTCCGGACAACAGGCCCTCTGTATTGTCTCTTATCGATGGTGGTTATGATATAGTTTAGGACCTTGAGCGTGGCTGAAGTGCACCCATGACTAGCTCAGAAACCAGATTGCATATCAGAGAAGGTACGGTGGGATTGGAAATGGTCGGTGATCCGTTTGTTAACTTGGCTATCAAAGACCTTGGAAAGGCAGGGTAGGATAGATATAGGTCTGTAGCAGTTTGGGGTCTAAGGTTGAACAGGCTAGTAATGGGGGTTGCAACAATTTTAGAAGGATAGGGTCTAGATTGTCTAGCAAAGCTGATTTTGCAGCACTTTCAGAACATCAGCTATCTGGATTTGGGTGAAGGAGAAATGGGGGACGCTTGAGCAAGCTGCTGTAGGGGGTGCAGGGCAGTTGACCGGGGTAGGGGTAGCCAGGTGGAAAGCATGGCCAGCCGTAGAGAAATGCTTATTTATCACGGATTTATCGGTGGTGACAGTATTTCCTAGCCTCAGTGCAGTGGGCAGCTGGGAGGAGGTTCTCTTATTCTCCATGGACTTTACAGTGTCCCAGAACTTCTTGGAGTTTGTGCTACAGGATGCAATTTTCTGTTTGAAAAAGCTAGCCTTTGCTTTCCTAACTGCATGTGTATATTGGTTCCTATATTGGCCCCCTTTATTTTCCTACAGTTCTGACTTGGTGTACAGGGAGAACACTGTAAGAACGGCCAATGTTCTGATTTCTGTCGCTGTAAATTTCAAAAGTGCTGAACAAATAATTATATTGACTAAACAAGTCAGCCATGTCAGCTGTTTTTTTGAAAGGCTGTAAATGAGGCCGAATGAACTGTTTCGCTGTCAGACAAGGCTCCACTGATAGGCAGGTGTAGCAGTGGTAAAGTGTTGGGACAGATTTATGTAGGCCCTAACAGTTTGTGGTCACAGTTTGTCACCGTTATAGTGCAATTAATGTATTGTGGCTTTGCTGGCATGCATCCCACATGGGTTTTTTTGCCCACCAAGATTTACATGCTAAAATCACCACTGCAAATCTCACCTATGCTTTTAGGAAGCATCAGGAAGGGAGATAAATAGTTTTGCATGTTTATAAGCAATATATGTATACAATTCAGTCTCATGGAGTTAGACACAGAGTGTACAAAACATGAAGAACACCTGCTCTTTCCATGACATAGACTGACCAGGTGAATCCAGGTGAAAGCTAGGATCCCTTGTAGATGAAGGGGAGGAGACAGGTCAAAGAAGGATTTTTAAACCTTGAGACATGGATTGTGTATGTGTGCCATTTAGAAGTAGAATGGGCAAGACTAAATATTGAAGTGCCTTAAAACGAGGTATGGTAGTAGGTACCAGGGGCACTGGTCTGTGTCAGGAACTGCAACACTGCTTGGTCACACACACACACACACACACACACACACACACACACACACACACACACACACACACACACACACACACACACACACACACACACACACACACACACACACACACACACACACACACACACACACACACACACACACACACGAGTCAACATGGGCCAGCATCCCTGTGGAACACTTGAAACCTTGTAGAGCCCATGCCCTGACAAATTGAATTGGTTTGTATCTGCAGGGCAATGACATTTAATTAGAGCAAAATTACTTAAAAAAAATAAAAGACATTGATTTCAAACTAGAGCCCAAATTATTTATCTCCTCAACAGGTTATTTTGGTGGTGATAACATTAATCTCATAAATGATATACTTCAAAGTCACAAAGTATATTTCAATGATTGAAATCTTCCAGACTATGGATTTAATTGTAATCAATAATTGTTATGGGTGTAACAATAATCTTACCAAGGACTCTTCCAAGTAGTCTAGTTGTATTATAATAACAATACAGGAGTAGCCTAATATGACAGAGTGGGGGGAAAACACATTTTGAGAACCATAATAAAAGTAATGTTACAGTACCTACCTTGTCCGTTGTCCCTGGCTTTGGTTCCTTTCTGTCAGCGATAAAGCTGTCCAGACACTGACGGAAATGTTGTCTCCAAACTGTCTGTCTGTAGGCTTGATCAGAATGAGCATTGAGAGATGTCCTTATGTCCCCAAACTAACTCCTTCAATCTAATTATAGGAACACCCGCCGCCAGAACACCCACCTGACAACACGCCACTTTTATTTGGCATTTTCTCAATTGGTCAAAGTTCACCCTCTCCCGTTTCAAAAGGAGGCGAGGAGATGACGGAGGAGAGGACGCGAGTAATCGAGAAAATTCAAAATGATTCTCGTCATTCGGGGGGGTTGCATTGGGTTCGCCTACCCTACGTGTTTATTACAGCTGATGTGAGGAAATCCCTCTTGCATGTGCTCGCTGCTGCTGTGTGTAAAAAGTGTAGAAAGTAGAAACTTCTCGTGCGGAAACAATTGGCGGGGTTTATATGACTTTGCCACTTGCCCAGATAATGACAACCCAAACAATGTAGCGCCACTGCTGAACTTTCTGTCTCAACTTTCTATTTCATTATTCGGCCTGTAGCTCCATCTACTGGCTGATTAAGTGTGTTGCATTAATGAAGCGTTTCCTACAGAACTGTGTGTACTAGGGCTAGGCTTCTACAGTATTTGATCAGCCTATGATATTTAGTAATAGGGTGTTAGTTGACTGCTTCTCTATGTAGCATTCACATGTTATATTACAGTTGGACTTATTTAGAAAACCTTCTAGAACAGTGGATGACAGCAGAGTGATGGTATGCCTACAGCCTCTCCCTCCATAGTTATTTCCTTGAATGAAGATATCTACATTTAGTGAATCTCTTATTGTTTCAAAAGTAGAAGCAACGGTCTCATACAAGGCATCTAATAGTGGCATCTGAGAGAGAGCGTGAAGAGAGAAGGCTCGATGCCATGGCCTTGGAATCAAAATACATCCTCACGAGAGCCAGTAGAGGGTACCAGAGATGTATTAAACAGAGGTTCCTAGAGGTATCCTCAGCCCAGTTCACAGAGGTTCCTAGAGGTATCCTCAGCCCCAGTTTACAGAGGTTCCTAGAGGTATCCTCAGCCCCAGTTCACAGAGGTTCCTAGAGGTATCCTCAGCCCCAGTTCACAGAGGTTCCTAGAGGTATCCTCAGCCCCAGTTTACAGAGGTTCCTAGAGGTATCCTCAGCCCCAGTTCACAGAGGTTCCTAGAGGTATCCTCAGCCCCAGTTCACAGAGGTTCCTAGAGGTATCCTCAGCCCCAGTTCACAGAGGTTCCTAGAGGTATCCTCAGCCCCAGTTCACAGAGGTTCCTAGAGGTATCCTCAGCCCCAGTTTACAGAGGTTCCTAGTGGTATCCTCAGCCCCAGTTCACAGAGGTTCCTAGTGGTATCCTCAGCCCCAGTTCCCAGAGTTCCTAGAGGTATCCTCAGCCCCAGTTTACAGAGGTTCCTAGTGGTATCCTCAGCCCCAGTTTACAGAGGTTTCTAGAGGTATCCTCAGCCCCAGTTCACAGAGGTTCCTAGAGGTATCCTCAGCCCCAGTTCACAGAGGTTCCTAGAGGTATCCTCAGCCCAGTTCACAGAGGTTCCTAGTGGTATCCTCAGCCCCAGTTCACAGAGGTTCCTAGAGGTATCCTCAGCCCAGTTCACAGAGGTTCCTAGAAATATCCTCAGCCCAGTTCACAGAGGTTCCTAGTGGTATCCTCAGCCCAGTTCACAGAGGTTCCTAGTGGTATCCTCAGCCCAGTTCACAGAGGTTCCTAGTGGTATCCTCAGCCCAGTTCATAGAGGTTCCTAGTGGTATCCTCAGCCCAGTTCACAGAGGTTCCTAGTGGTATCCTCAGCCCAGTTCACAGAGGTTCCTAGTGGTATCCTCAGCCCAGTTAACAGAGGTTCCTAGAGGTATCCTCAGCCCCTTTCTATTTCTTTAAAAGTGCATCCCTCCTTCTTCCTTTACTTCACCTGTCCAATCATGATCAGTTCAATGAAGGAAGGAAGGAAGCAAGGATACACATGATATTTGAACGGGGACCCTTTCCAGAAAATACATGTTGTCCTGAGGAATCTGTCAACTTCAGGAGTTATTGGGGTGTTTTTGTTTCACTGTCGCCTAGGAGACTAAGGCCTGTATTCTAGGATCAGTTTTGCCTTTTGAATCATAATGAATAACCTGATCCTAGATTTCTATTCTAAAACACTGTATGGATGTGGATCAAAATATGCTTCTTGAAATAGGTCAAGGAGTCTGTTTAATCTTGATGCCTGTGTGTGTGTGTGTGTGTGTGTGTGTGTGTGTGTGTGTGTGTGTGTGTGTGTGTGTGTGTGTGTGTGTGTGTGTGTGTGTGTGTGTGTGTGTGTGTGTGTGTGTGTGTGTGTGTGTGTGTGTGTGTGTGTGTGTGTGTGTGTGTGTAGGTGCATGTGTGTGTGTGTAGGTGCATGCGTGTGTGTAGGTGCAGGCGTGTGTGTGTGTGAGACTGTGCATGCGTGTAAGCATGTGTATGTGTGTTATTTTGACTCAGGCCAATTTAAAAGGCAGCCCCCAAAGCCCTCATTGAAGCTGATGGATCTATAGAGGTAATCCTTAAATACCTGATTGAAGCTGATGGACCTCTACTGAGGTAACACCTTAAATACCTGAATGAAGCTGATGGACCTCTATAGAGGTAACCCTTAAAGACCTAATTGAAGCTGATGGACCTCTATAGAGGTAGCCCTTAAAGACCTAATTGAAGCTGATGGATCTATAGAGGTAATCCTTAAAGACCTAATTGAAGCTGATGGACCTCTATAGAGGTAGCCCTTAAAGACCTAATTGAAGCTGATGGACCTCTATAGAGGTAGCCCTTAAAGACCTAATTGAAGCTGATGGACCTCTATAGAGGTAGCCCTTAAAGACCTAATTGAAGCTGATGGACCTCTATAGAGAATAATATACCTTTATTGGGGTATATGAATTTACACGATGACGGGAATAGGGCGCCATTTGGGATTTAGAAATAGATACTGTAGTATGGAAACTTACTCCTAATCCTAGCAGGTGTGTGTGAGAGGTAGGATATGGGAGAGAGGGAAGCTTTTGGCTGACATAAACACCCTCAAAACAGTACAGACAGGCACCACATGTTGCACAGAACTTGCACCTGAAAAAAGTGTGGGTTAAGAGTGGCTGGCGCTGGGTGGGTGGTGATGAATGATTACAGGATAGTCTGTGTCTCTGGTAGTGTGAGGAGAGAGATACAAGGAGAGGGAGAGAGAAAGAGAGTGGGAGAAGGAGAGAAGGAGGGAAGAGGGGGAGAGGGAGACAGAGTGGGAGAGAGAGAGAGGAAGGGGAGAGAGAGAAAGAGAGGGAGAGGGAGAGAGAAAGAGTGAGAGCTGGCGAGGGGGGAGGGAGGAAGAGCGAGAGAGAGAGAAAGGTGGAGGGGGAAGAGAGAGGGAGGGAGAGAGAGAGAGAGCTAGAGAAATAGGGGAGGGAGGAGTAGAGGGAGAGAGACATACAGGAAGGAAGATGGAGAGGGAGAGGGAGAAAGAAACAGAGAGAGGGAGCAAGATAGATAGATAGATAGATAGATAGATAGATAGATAGATAGATAGATAGATAGATAGATAGATAGATAGATAGATAGGAGGTAGAGGGAGGGAGAAAGAGGGAGAAAGAGAGAGGAAGGGGGAATAGGCTTTGTCGTGCCCTCTCTCAACCTGCTCCACTACAGCCCCATCGATGAGAATGGGGGTGTGCTCGGTCCTCCTTTTCCTGTAGTCCACAATTATCTCCTTTGTCTTGAGCACGTTGAGGGAGTGGTTGTTGTCCTGGCACCACACGCCAGGTCTCTGTCTCCTCCCTCCTCCTCTCATCGTTGTTGGTGATCAGGCCAACCATTGTTGTGTCATCGCCAAACTTGATGACGGTGTTGGAGTTATGCCGAGCCATGCAGTCAAGAGTGAACAGGGGGTACAGGAGGGGACTGAGCATGCACCCCTGAGGGACCCCCGTGTTGAGGATCAGCAGGCAAATGTGTTGTTACCTACCCTTAACACCTGGGGGTGGCCCGTCAGGAAGTCCAGAATCCAGTTGCAGAGGGAGGTGTTTAGCACCAGAGTCCTTAGCTTACTGATGAGCTTTTAGGGCACTATGGTGTCGAATGCTGAGCTGTAGTCAATGAATAGCATTCTCACATAGGTGTTCCTTTTGTCCAGGTGGGAAAGGGCAGTGTTAAGTGCAATGGAGATTGCATCATCATTTCTGGATCTGTTGGGGCGGTATGCAAATTGGAGTGGGTCTAGGGTTTCTTGGATAATGGTGTTGATGTGAGCCATGACCAGCCATTCAAAGCACTTCATGGCTACAGACGTGATTACTACAGGTCGGTAATAATTTAGGCAGGTTATCTTAGTGTTCTTGGGCACAGGGACTATGGTGGTCTGCTTGAAACATGTTGGTATTACAGAGTCAGTCAGGGACAGGTTACAGGTTCTTGTAATCCATCTGGCCCTGCGGCCTTGTGAATGTTGACCTATTTAAAGGTCTTACTCACATTGGCTATGGAGAGCGTGATCACACAATTGTCCGGAACAGCTGATGCTCTCATGCATGCTTCAGGGTTACTTGCCTCTGGTGCACATACACACAGAACAAGGACATCAAGACACTAAGGACAATCACCCACAAAACCCAACACCAAACAGGCTACCTAAATATGGTTCCCAATCAGAGACAATGACAAACACCTGCTTCTGATTGAGAACCATATCAGGCCAAACATAGAACTAGACAAACTAGACATGTAACATAGAATGCCCACCCAGCTCACACCCTGACCAACCAAAACATAGAAACATACAAAGCAAACTATGGTCAGGGTGTGACAGGTCTAGAGTTTTTTCCCTCTGGTTGCACATTTAACATGCTGGTAAAACGGATTTGAGGTAAAATGAGATAAAACGGATTTGAGATTCCCTGCGTTAAAGTCTCCGGCCACTAGGAGTGCCACCTCTGGATGAGCATTTTCCTGTTTGCTTATGGCCGTATACAGCTCATTGAGTGCGGTCTTAGTGCCAGCATCGCTTTGTGGTGGTATATAGACATCTACGAAAAATACAGATGAAAAATACAGCTGTTTTTTACAAATATATATAGACCGCCACCCCTTGTCTTACCAGAGGCTGCTGTTCTATCCTGCCGAACAAGCTTAAAGCTCGTCAGCTGTCAGAGCAGCTTACCGATCACTGTACCTGTAGTGTACATAGACCGCCACCCCTTGTCTTACCAGAGGCTGCTGTTCTATCCTGCCGAACAAGCTTAAAGCCCGTCAGCTGTCAGAGCAGCTTACCGATCACTGTACCTGTAGTGTACATAGACCGCCACCCCTTGTCTTACCAGAGGCTGCTGTTCTATCCTGCCGAACAAGCTTAAAGCCCGTCAGCTGTCAGAGCAGCTTACCGATCACTGTACCTGTAGTGTACATAGACCGCCACCCCTTGTCTTACCAGAGGCTGCTGTTCTATCCTGCCGAACAAGCTTAAAGCCCGTCAGCTGTCAGAGCAGCTTACCGATCACTGTACCTGTAGTGTACATAGACCGCCACCCCTTGTCTTACCAGAGGCTGCTGTTCTATCCTGCCGAACAAGCTTAAAGCCCGTCAGCTGTCAGAGCAGCTTACCGATCACTGTACCTGTAGTGTACATAGACCGCCACCCCTTGTCTTACCAGAGGCTGCTGTTCTATCCTGCCGAACAAGCTTAAAGCCCGTCAGCTGTGTGTTAATCATTTCATTGTTCAGCCAAGACTCGGTGAAACATAAGATATTACAGTTTTTAATGTCCCGTTGGTAGGATATACGTGATCATAGTTTGTCTATTTTATTATCGATCGATTGGACGTTGAGTAATAGGACTGATGGTTAAGGTAGATTACCCTCTCGGCGTCGGATCCTTACAAGGTACCCGAACCTTCATCCCCTATGTCTCTTTCTCCTGCGAATGACGGGGATGAGGGCCTTGTCGGGCGTCTGAAGTAAATCCTTCCGGTCCGACTCGTTGAAGAAGAATACCTCCAGTACGGGGTGAGTAATCGCTGTCCTGATATCTACACGAGAAGCTATTTTTAGTCATAAGACACAGTGGCAGAAATATTATGTACAACATAACTTACAAAAAACTCCAAAAAACATACACAATATCACAATTGGTGATGGGATTGTAAAACTTGCAGCCATCTCATTTGACACCACACTACCTCATTGCTTGCTCTTTAGGGTTTTAGGCTGGGTATCTGTAAAGCACTTTGTGACATCTTGCTGGTGTGAAAAGTTTTTAAAAAAGACAATTGATTTATTGATTGATATCAAGAAGTGTGACTTTGTGAAATATAATAACATCTACAGACAGTCTACAGTCTACAGTCTACAGACACCTTGGATCAGTCCACTGGCTTTTGTTGGAGCTAAATCTAGTCCATGTTTTTGTTTCATGGTGGATTCTGTCATTTCAAAACAAAGCTATATGTTGTATCCAGTCAGTCAGTGAGTCGGTTCTGCTCATCCAATTGGCACACTCCTCCTTTAAAGAGCAGATCTTTACCATGTGGTAGAGATTACCTTCCATGCCCCCTGCACCTCCCACAGCTACACGTGCCACCTAATGTGCGTGTGTCTTTGTAACCTTCATGTCACCACCATACTGACAGCTACATGTGCCATGCACCAAAACGCTTCCTGAATGTTGAAAAGGCTTTGAAATGTTCTGTCTGCCTATCTTTGTAGATTGTCAAGGCACCCACTTTGAGATTTCACATATTTCTAGAAATATGTGAACAAAGTTGGCATGCTAGAATGGTTGTTAGTAGAATGTTGAATAGATGTTGTGAGGGCCACAACGTTAAAGCATGAAACCACGTATAGTATATAGATAACCTTTGGATGTGTGTGTGTCTGGTTGTTAATCTCCCTCTGGACTGGGTTGTTGTTCGGCACCTTTCGACTCAATAAGTTAACTATGTTGTTGTAACACTGGCTACAGTACCAGAGGGGTATCCTACCAATGAGGTTTCAGAAGTTAGCGAGGTAACTTTGGTCAACTCTGAGTTCAACTTGAGATAACTGGTCAAGTGGCTCAACTTTTAGCCAGGTAATAAGGCAAAGGCAATGAATCCTTCAGAAATAACCTGCTCCAGGGCAGGCTACCAAAGGGCTAACTCCATTTATCCTGAATGAAGTGTCCGAGCTGTGGTTTTAAAAATGTATTTTACCAGGCAAGAAGCAAATTCTTATTTACAATGAACAATAAGTTCAGGGACAGAACAACCCATTTTTACCCTGCCAGTTCAGAGATTTGATCCAGCAACCTTTCAGTCACAGGCCAAACACAACTACTAGGCTACCTGCCACCCCAGGTTGAGGACCAAGGAAATCAGATTCTCTCCCTCTCACAAAGATTGCATCATCATCCATTTGAGGAAGACAACTGAGTAAATATTTTTATTAATCAAAGGTTTTATTGCTTGTAAGAAAAATAGTAAAGTTAAAATACCTCTCACATTACACATTTAGTAATGACCGAATGCTTTTGAAACTTCACGCTCTGTAAAAAGATGCTTGTGTATTGATAAAAATGATTTGTGTCATGTGAGTTTTAATGACTCCATGACTGTGTGTAAACTTCCCACTTTAAGTGTGTTGAATAAGATCTAATTGGGGTGACTGAGGAGTGGAAGTCGGTCATGGTCTGTCGAAGAAGACAGGTCTATTATTCTCTCTAATACACTTATTCATCCAATGTATGTTATTTATAGTGTTGTCATCCAAATCATCTATGTATGTTATTTATAGTGTTGTCATCCAAATCATCTATGTATGTTATTTATAGTGTTGTCATCCAAATCATCTATGTATGTTATTTATAGTGTTGTCATCCAAATCATCTATGTATGTTATTTATAGTGTTGTCATCCAAATCATCTATGTATGTTATTTATAGTGTTGTCATCCAAATCATCTATGTATGTTATTTATAGTGTTGTCATCCAAATCATCTATGTATGTTATTTATAGTGTTGTCATCCAAATCATCTATGTATGTTATTTATAGTGTTGTCATCCAAATCATCTATGTATGTTATTTATAGTGTTGTCATCCAAATCATCTATGTATGTTATTTATAGTGTTGTCATCCAAATCATCTATGTGTTACCAGACCAACAGTCCCAAGTTCTTTCATGATTGAAGGGTTTTGGGCCCAAACATGCTTTTGCACTGCATTCTTTACCAACTGAATTGAATCCTGACCCAGAAACATCAGACAGTGTTTTACCCCCCTCAATAACATCCCGGTAATGTAATGGGAACAACCATCAGTGACCTACATCACAAATCATTCCCCACTGACAACAGGGTGAGAGATTTGGGATAAGGATAAGAAGGGAACAGTATAGGGCCGTGGCGTTTCAGATGGCCAATGTTCTCACAAGTTAGAGTAGCATGTCAGCTGACGTTATTACATTTGAGTCCTCTGGTCTGGTTTGGCAGGGCTGTGTTCATCCAAACATATAACTCATTTATGAAACCTGACATTAACAGGAGAGGGGCTAGTTCCTGCAGTGACGTGCCCCCACAGTGTATTTACTGTGAAACACCCTTCCCTTTCCTTCCCATCTAGCGACCTCATTTGAACTCCACAAACCAACTTCTCCACAGTGAGTCAAACAGAGGAACCCAATCAATCTTATCCCCCTATCTCAGAATTGCTACCAGGGTTTGGTTCAGTAGAGATAAAATGTTTTTAAACCAAGTGAAATGGGGAGGTTTCACTAAGGTCTAACACCTAAACTTGCCCAGTGAGAGAACAGATTGTTGCCCATCTGAATAATGAATTGCGAAGCAGTGGCGTGGTTGACTGGAAACGGTCCTCTGTTTTCTGTTCGGTACTTCTGCTTCCATGAAGCTTGAAACAGAGCAGTCCTACTGTTTCTGCCAGTCCTGGGTCCAAATTGTATGTGTTGTCTTTCAAATACTTTATCTGTGCTTGATTGATCCTGTCCGGTTTCTTGTTGTCCATTTATTCCCATGGTTACATGACTGGAGGTTTCAGTTTATACTGGAATACAAGAAGGAGTCTAAAATCGGCATTCATTCATGAATGTTTACAGAGAGGATGGTAGTTCGTTGATGTCAGTCAGTTAGTCAGTGAGCAGTAGTCTAGGCCCATGGTTCTGGTTCTGGGCTGTTCTGAACTCACCTGCAGCATCTCAATTCAAACAGTATGGAAACCATTATAAGACTCCTGGTCTTTTTCATTTTGTACAAAAAACCCATCTGGACCAGAATGGCATGGTCCCTAGATAGACACAGTCATGTCTGAAAACATGTGACTATCCTCTTTCTTTGTGTGAAAAAAATATATAATTGCTTCTGTTTTCATGGATCCTGTCTTCTTCTTCTTCTCCTCTCTGATATTGTAAGTATGTTTACGTTTGTTAGTGAATAGCAGCAGACTCTTGAGTCAGAGGATGAGATTATGATTAAAACCTCTCTGGGATAGGGGTCCCGCTAGCAGGACAACTTCCGGGTAAAACCAGAGGGCAGCAATTCAAATAAATAATCATAAAAATTATGAATATTAAACATTTAGGTACATGTCGGTTGAAAGTTTTAATTATTTTTAATCTAACTGCACTGTCCGATTTACAGTAGACTTTCCAGCGAATGCATGAAATGCGATTGTTTGAGGACGGCGCCCCACATCAAAATAGTTTCCCACCGGCACAGGTTTCATAAATTCACAAATAGCGATTAAATATTCACTTACTTTTTGAAAATCTTCCTCTGATTTGTCATCCAAAGGTTCCCAGCTACAACACGTAGTGTCGTTTTATTAGTTAAAATCCTTCTTTATATCCCAAAAAGTCTGTTTAGTTGGCGCCATCGATTTGAGTAATCCACTCGTTCAACATGCCAAGATAGGAATCCGAAAATCTACCCCTAAACTTTGTTTCAACAAGTCAAAATATGTTTCTGTGTAATCCTCAAACTGAATCAAACTATAATATTTCATACGGAAAGAAGTATGTTCAATAGGAATCTGATTTTAGCAGGTGCGTTTTGCCTTCATGGCGCGTGCACACACACATTTCCAAGCAGGTGTCCTTGAACTAAAACATCATTCTTACTAGTTTTGACTGGAAAACAAAACAAGCCTGCAACCTTGAACAAAGACTACTGACACCCAGTGGAAGCCATAGGAATTGTATACTGGGAGCTGGATCACATATATTCCAGTTGGTTTTTCTTTGGATTTTCTCCTACCATATCTATTGTGTTATATTCTCCTACCATATCTATTGTGTTATATTCTCCTACATTATTTGAACATTTCTACAAACTTCAAAGTGTCTTCTTTCCAATGGTACCAATTATAAGCATATCTTGACTTCAGGGCCTGAGCAACAGGCAGTTTACTTTGGGCACGTCAGTCAGTCAGTCAGTCAGTCAGTCAGTCAGTCAGTCAGTCAGTCAGTCAGTCAGTCAGTCAGTCAGTCTGAAATTGAGAAAAAAGGACCCTAGTCTGAATTCAATCATTTGTTTTGAAACCATGACAAATGAAAACCGAATGTAACCATATGATTCTTTCTCACCAGACAAACATTGTAATAATTATACATGATTACCAACAGTCTCTAATCAAAAACTAATCAGAAACATAATTTAATCGAGGACACGACCCTCATCACAACGTTAGTAGATCCGTCCTTCTTGTTGGGTAGTAGAGCAGAGCAGCCAGCATCAGGACTTTACATTGCACTGTGTTTGTCAAGTGTCAGTTTGTTGTGATAAATATCTTGTTGTCTTGGCTTGGGCTCCTGTGAGACCCCTCCATTCCACTGGCATGGTCTTACAAGCTTCCCTCTGCCTGTGACAGTTGCTGGTATACAGAAACCTATCCTCTCCTTCAGACTGCCTGTGACAGTTGCTGGTATACAGAAACCTATCCTCTCCTTCCCTCTGCCTGTGACAGTTGCTGGTATAAGGGATGGAAATGTGGTCCTGTATTCTGGAAGTGTGGTCCTGGGTTTTAGAAAGTCCTGTGGTCTGGAAGGAAGTGTGGTCCTGGATTCTGGAAGTATGGTCCTGGGTTTTAGAAAGTCCTGTGGTCTGGAAGGAAGTGTGGTCCTGGATTCCACTGGCATGGTCTTACAAGCTTCCCTCTGCCTGTGACAGTTGCTGGTATACAGAAACCTATCCTCTCCTTCAGACTGCCTGTGACAGTTGCTGGTATACAGAAACCTATCCTCTCCTTCCCTCTGCCTGTGACAGTTGCTGGTATAAGGGATGGAAATGTGGTCCTGTATTCTGGAAGTGTGGTCCTGGGTTTTAGAAAGTCCTGTGGTCTGGAAGGAAGTGTGGTCCTGGATTCTGGAAGTATGGTCCTGGGTTTTGGATGTGTTGTCCTGTGTTTAAGAAAGTCCTGTGGTCTGGAAGGAAGTCTGATCCTGGGTTCTGGAAGTGTGGTCCTGGGTTCTGGAAGGAAGTGTGATTCTGGGTTCTGTAAGTGTGGTCTTGGTTTCTAGAAGTGTGGTCCTGGGTTCTGGAAGGTCCTGGGTTCTGGAAGTGTGGTCCTGGGTTCTGGAAGAAAGTGTGGTCCTGGGTTCTAGAAGAAAGTGTGATCCTGGGTTCTGGAAGTGTGGTCCTGGATTCTGGAAGTGTGGTCCTCTCCTATTGGAGTCTTCCACCATGGCCTCACATATAGCTATTAGCCAATATCAGGTTCACTACCAGTGGAGGTCCAGTAGAATATACTGTATACTATATGAATAAATCCGAAGTGGACTAGAAGCTATTTAATCAGTGGGGAGGAATAGTCTAGTGTTACTTCAGCATCAATTTGTCCTCCTGCTGACTTCTGTGTCAGTGTTTTTATTTTTCCAGGCCTGGTTTCCAAGTGTCTGGACTTACACACGATATTGGTGGGAGTATTTTCAGAGCCACAGCTGAATCCAATTAGGACACTACACTCAGATACACACGTCTGGTGCATGCACTGTTTGTGGTTTTCCTTGCTCCTTCACTGTGCACGTCCAACTAAACGACGTTTCATGTGAACTAAAAAGAGTCTCTTGTCTCATTGTGGACTTATGTTGATTTGGAGTGTACTTTCTCAGGTCCTGCAATAGACTAACATCCTGGCCAGGGATTGTACTTTCTCAGGTCCTGCAATAGACTAACATCCTGGCCAGGGATTGTACTTTCTCAGGTCCTGCAATAGACTAACATCCTGGCCAGGGAGTGTACTTTCTCAGGTCCTGCAATAGACTAACATCCTGCCAGGGATTGTACTTTCTCAGGTCCTGCAATAGACTAACATCCTGCCAGGGATTGTACTTTCTCAGGTCCTGCAATAGACTAACATCCTGGCCAGGGATTGTACTTTCTCAGGTCCTGCAATAGACTAACATCCTGGCCAGGGACTGTACTTTCTCAGGTCCTGCAATAGACTAACATCCTGGCCAGGGATTGTACTTTCTCAGGTCCTGCAATAGACTAACATCCTGGCCAGGGATTGTACTTTCTCAGGTCCTGCAATAGACTAACATCCTGGCCAGGGAGTGTACTTTCTCAGGTCCTGCAATAGACTAACATCCTGCCAGGGATTGTACTTTCTCAGGTCCTGCAATAGACTAACATCCTGCCAGGGATTGTACTTTCTCAGGTCCTGCAATAGACTAACATCCTGGCCAGGGATTGTACTTTCTCAGGTCCTGCAATAGACTAACATCCTGGCCAGGGATTGTACTTTCTCAGGTCCTGCAATAGACTAACATCCTGGCCAGGGATTGTACTTTCTCAGGTCCTGCAATAGACTAACATCCTGGCCAGGGATTGTACTTTCTCAGGTCCTGCAATAGACTAACATCCTGGCCAGGGATTGTACTTTCTCAGGTCCTGCAATAGACTAACATCCTGGCCAGGGATTGTACTTTCTCAGGTCCTGCAATAGACTAACATCCTGGCCAGGGATTGTACTTTCTCAGGTCCTGCAATAGACTAACATCCTGGCCAGGGATTGTACTTTCTCAGGTCCTGCAATAGACTAACATCCTGGCCAGGGATTGTACTTTCTCAGGTCCTGCAATAGACTAACATCCTGGCCAGGGATTGTACTTTCTCAGGTCCTGCAATAGACTAACATCCTGGCCAGGGATTGTACTTTCTCAGGTCCTGCAATAGACTAACATCCTGGCCAGGGATTGTACTTTCTCAGGTCCTGCAATAGACTAACATCCTGCCAGGGATTGTACTTTCTCAGGTCCTGCAATAGACTAACATCCTGGCCAGGGATTGTACTTTCTCAGGTCCTGCAATAGACTAACATCCTGGCCAGGGATTGTACTTTCTCAGGTCCTGCAATAGACTAACATCCTGGCCAGGGATTGTACTTTCTCAGGTCCTGCAATAGACTAACATCCTGGCCAGGGATTGTACTTTCTCAGGTCCTGCAATAGACTAACATCCTGCCAGGGATTGTACTTTCTCAGGTCCTGCAATAGACTAACATCCTGGCCAGGGATTGTACTTTCTCAGGTCCTGCAATAGACTAACATCCTGGCCAGGGATTGTACTTTCTCAGGTCCTGCAATAGACTAACATCCTGGCCAGGGATTGTACTTTCTCAGGTCCTGCAATAGACTAACATCCTGCCAGGGATTGTACTTTCTCAGGTCCTGCAATAGACTAACATCCTGCCAGGGATTGTACTTTCTCAGGTCCTGCAATAGACTAACATCCTGGCCAGGGATTGTACTTTCTCAGGTCCTGCAATAGACTAACATCCTGGCCAGGGATTGTACTTTCTCAGGTCCTGCAATAGACTAACATCCTGGCCAGGGATTGTACTTTCTCAGGTCCTGCAATAGACTAACATCCTGGCCAGGGATTGTACTTGTATATCAAGCTGCCTCACATTACAGAAACAGGTTATAGGCTCCTGCAAATGTGAGCTGTTCTGGCTGGTACAAGGCTTCTTACTTACTTTCTAAGATATGAATAAGATATGACTCTCTCTCTCTCAACTCAACACTTGCATGAATGTCTGAAACAATCTACTTACAGTGCCTTTTAGAACTCTTGATTGTAAATTTCAATATTCACAATGTTAAAATGGAGCCAGTCCAGTTACTGAGCTGGAAATCACTTGACTAATACAAGTTACGGTAACTTAGATTATATTGACTATATCATCACAAAGTTCTAAAAATTATTATTGCATATAAATTGAGTTTGTAAATCCTCCATGATTCACATTTTGATTCAAGTCTTTTTCAAGTCATCGCCTCAATGATATTTTCTCTGATATGAGCTACGAGAATTCAAATACATGGAGATAACACATGACAGTCCTGTTTCTTCATCTGAAACTTAACAATGCAATTATACCATTGTCTGTTCTCCAGCTGTTAGTTTGTGTGTGTGTGTGTGTGTTTGTGTGTGTTCGTATCTGTGTGTGTGTGTGTGTGTATCTGTGTGTGTGTGTGTGTGTGTGTGTGTGTGTGTGTGTGTGTGTGTGTGTGTGTGTGTGTGTGTGTGTGTGTATCTGTGTGTGTGTGTGTGTGTGTGTGTGTGTGTGTGTGTGTGTGTGTGTGTGTGTGTGTGTGTGTGTGTGTGTGTGTGTGTGTGTGTGTGTGTGTGTGTGTGTGTGTGTGTGTGTGTGTGTGTTCGTGTGTGTGTATCTGTGTGTGTGTGTGTGTGTATCTGTGTGTGTGTGTGTATCTGTGTGTGTGTGTGTTTGTGTGTGTGTATCTGTGTGTGTGTGTGTGTGTGTGTGTGTATCTGTGTGTGTGTGTGTATCTGTGTGTGTGTGTATCTGTGTGTGTGTGTGTATCTGTGTGTGTCTGAATGGAACAAACGTCTAAATCTCTCAATGTCCCTCATCCATCTGTGTCGGATTGCTCAAGGGAGAGTTGCGTTTAACAGCCTTTTTGTATCTGTCTGGCGCAACATTGATTCATCCATCACCCACAGACACACACAAGATCAGTCACACACTTCCTTGCTTCCTTGGTGCCATTGTTTCCAAGGCTGAAACACCTGTTATCTCTGGCATCTGAAATGACCATTTGACAGACTAACATGGTTGAAGAGGAAAGGAAAACATTTAGTAAACAGGATAGAGCCAAATGAGTGGTCAATGTGTCTAGTCTGTCCTATGTTTTACAGCTCTATATGTTAACTGGCTTTTACTTGAGCTGCTAACAGATTGCTGCAGAGTTCCATAAGAGATAAATGGCTTGTATCATCTTGTATAATCATCAGAAGATGCCGGATGTGGAGGTCCTGGGTTGGCGTGGTTACACGTGGTCTGTGGTTTTGAGTCTGGTTGGACGTACTGCCAAATTCTTTAATACGATGTTGGAGGCGGCTTTAGGTGGAGAAATGAACTTTCAATTCTCTGGTGGGTCATTCCTCTCTCATTCCTGCCGTCAGCATGCCAATTGCACGGTCCCTCAAAACATGAGACGAAACTGCACATTTTAGAGTGGCCTTTAATTGTCCTCAGCACAAGGTGCACCTGTGTAATGATCATGCTGTTTAATCAACTTCTTTGTATGCCACACCTGTCAGGTGGAAGGATTATCTTGGCAAAGGAGAAATGCTCACTAACAGGGATGTAAATAAATTAGTGCACAACATTTTTGAGAAATACGATTTTTGAGCTTATGGAACATTTCTGGGATCTTTTATTTCGGCTCATGAAACAATGAGCCAAAACTTTATATGTTGGGTTTATATTTCTGTTCAGTATAGTCAACACCGTTAAAGTTGTCTGTTTCACTTCAGCTCGGTCCTAACCTCCTGGAGCAATGAGGTTTAGGAACCGGGCCAGGGACAAAACGCAATAACTCCAAAACAGTGGAAAGATTGCTCCCGTGCAAAATGTTCAAACACAGCAGGTTGACCGGTTTTAAGGAAATTAAAAGCTGTGAAAATGAAAAAAAAAACAGTTTCTGATAAGACTTCAGTTCGTCGTGGCTATATATAATTTATATTAGCTGAAATACTGTCTGCTTACATAACAGTGTCAAAGATAACACGTTAAGAGCATGGTGGCAGGTAGCCTAGTGGTTACACACACACACACACACACACACACACACACACACACACACACACACACACACACACACACACACACACAGACACAGACACACACACACACACACACACACACACACACACACACACACACACACACACACACACACACACACACACACACACACACACACACACACACACCTCTGCTTCGCCACCACCGACACAGTCCTACCGTTGTCAGGTTTCCACCCCCTCCCACATCTGAGGCATCCTGCAGCCAATACATATTTTCAGAGTGCAAAGGCTACATATTTCGCTAATACCACACAGATTAAAGGCATAAAAAGCCTATAAACGAAAACAGAGGAAGAGAAGTGATTTTGATAATAGCCTTGACTTGGCTTGCCAACACAATATGAAGCTCCTCATTGTGTCCATCTTCGATATTTGGCCTACATTCTTTGTTGTGGGAGAGATAAATCTAAATCACATTTTTATAGAACACATCGCTAGCTATACCTGTGATGTCTGGTTTTACTTCGTGCAAGGTTGTGGTAAGGTCAACCCTCCAGGACTGATTTACAGAGACTGGGGCTGTGAAGTCTGACTTTGTGCATCTGTTCCCAGTTTCACACCAAATCTGTCAAACCCAGGGACCCTCAGAGGAGACAAGACTGTAATATCTGTTTTTGTGGTTTGTACATATTATGCTGGGTATAGGTTATAATAAGTTGTATAAAAGATTGTACGTAAGCTATGTATAAAAATGGCATCAGAATTAGCACAAACCTATCAGCAAGACAGTGAGTTACTTGATTTATAGGACAGCAGCTTTAGCTCAGTGGGCTTACACAGTCTTGATGGTGTGCAGAAGACCCGGATGTTGAAGTCCAATAGCATGCTTGTTTACTACCATGCTCCTCAGTTCTACTCCATGACAAGTTAGCACTAACCTGGATTGTGCCAGCACTGCTACTAGCAGCCAGACCCAACATCAAACTCAACATCACAGAGAAAAGGTAATGTAGCTGTAGTGTAGCACACTTACAGATCTAATATTGCTGGTTTAGCAAGCTCTCTCTTGCTCTCTGCCCCCCCCCTCTCTCTCTCACTCTCTCTGTCTCTCCCTCAAGCTCACTCACACCTTCCTTCTCTGCAAGCAATGGGTCCGCAGTTAATGTTAGGGGTTGTTCATTAGCATGGCGTTGCAGAGTTAGGTTCTGTTCATTAGCATGGTGTCGCAGAGTTAGGTTCTGTTCATTAGCATGGTGTCGCAGAGTTAGGTTCTGTTCATTAGCATGGCATTGCAGAGTTAGGTTCTGTTCATTAGCATGGTGTCGCAGGGTTAGGTTCTGTTCATTAGCATGGCGTTGCAGAGTTAGGTTCTGTTCATTAGCATGGTGTCGCAGAGTTAGGTTCTGTTCATTAGCATGGCGTTGCAGAGTTAGGTTCTGTTCAAGCATTTCGCTACACTCGCATTATCATCTGCTAACCATGTGTATGTGACAAATAAAATACAATTTGATTTGATTTGTTCATTAGCATGGTGTCACAGAGTTAGGTTCTGTTCATTAGCATGGTGTCACAGAGTTAGGTTCTGTTCATTAGCGTGGTGTAGCAGAGTTAGAATGGCGTAGCAGTTAGGTTCTGTTCATTAGCTTGGTGTAACAGAGTTAGCATGGAGTAGCAGAGTTAGCTTCTGTTCATTAGCATTGTGTAACAGAATTAGCATGGCTTAGCAGAGTTAGGTTCTGTTCATTATCATGGTGTAATAGATAGCATCGTGTGGCAGAGTTAGTTTTTGTACATTAGCATGGTGTAGCAGAGTTAGCATGCTGTAGCAGAGTTAACATGGTGTAGCAGAGTTATTAAAAGCATGGTGTAGCAGAGTTAGTTTTTGTTCATTAGCATGTTGTAGCAGAGTTAGTAATAGCATGGTGTAGCAGAGTTAGTTTTTGTTCATTAGCATGGTGGAGCAGAGTTAGCATGTTGAAGCAGAGTTAGCATGTTGTAGCAGAGTTAACATGGTGTAGCAGAGTTAACATGGTGTAGCAGAGTTAGCATGGTGTAACAGAGTTAGCATGGCATAGTGGAGTTAGGTTATGTTCATTAGCATGGTGTAACAGAGTTAGCATTGCGTAGCAGTGTTAGGTTCTGTTCATTAGCTTGGTGTAATAGATAGCATGGTGTAGCAGAGTTAGTAATAGCATGGTGTAACTGAGTTAGTTTTTATTCATTGGCATGGTGTAGCAGAGTTAGCATGTTGTAGCAGAGTTAACATGGTGTAGCAGAGTTAGCATGGTGTAACAGAGTTAGCATGGTGTAACAGAGTTAGCATGGTGTAACAGAGTTAGCATGGTGTAGCAGAGTTAGCATGGTATAGCAGAGTCAGTGGAGGTCGGTGCCGCTTAAAGACAGGTTTTTTTAATGAGCATGGCCTTATTTCTATTACAGCACATTGGATGACTGTCATCCATATTCCATTCACCCACTTTTATTTTCTGTAAGTATTATGTTAACAGGGACTTTTTACATAAAGTAAATGAAAAAGACCTCCAAAAAGGTACTGGCTCGTCAGCACAGTTGGTTGTGTGGATGAGTTATATATTATTAACTAGGCAAGTTAGGTAAGAACACATTCTTATTTACAATGATGGCCTACCCCGGCATCTTTGGACCAATTGTAGGCGCTATGGAAGTCCCAATCACGGCCAGTTTTGATTCAACGTGGAATTGAACCAGGGTCTGTGGTGACACCTGCTAGTATTGAGATGTAGCACCTTAGAACGCTGCGCCACTCGGGCTCCCCAATGCACAGATGGTTGTGGAGGAGGAGTCATGCACAGATGGTTGTGGAGGAGGAGTCATGCACAGGTGGTTGTGGAGGAGGAGTCATGCACAGATGGTTGGGGAGGAGGAGTCATGCACAGATGGTTGTGTAGGAGGAGTCATGCACAGATGGTTGTGGAGGAGAAGTCATGCACAGATGGTTGTGGAGGAGGAGTCATGCACAGATGGTTGTGGAGGAGGACTCATGCACAGGTGGTTGGGGAGGAGGAGTCATGCACAGATGGTTGGGGAGGAGGAGTCATGCACACGTGGTTGGGGAGGAGGACTCATGCACAGATGGTTGGGGAGGAGGACTCATGCACAGATGGTTGGGGAGGAGGACTCATGCACAGGTGGTTGGGGAGGAGGAGTCATGCACAGGTGGTTGGGGAGGAGGAGTCATGCACAGGTGGTTGGGGAGGAGGACTCATGCACAGGTGGTTGGGGAGGAGGAGTCATATCCTGTTGAGATCATGACATTTTTCCTCTATTTGGAATCCTTTTTTCATCCCTGTTATGCTGTCAAGCATCAACCACCCTCCACCTAAATGTATTATATATTGGCTGGATCAGATAAGAGACGAAGCTGGGAGAGAATGGGAGAAGAGGTTTTATATTTTGACTGAATCAGATAAGAAAGAAGAGGAAGAGGGACCGCATGGAGGGAGCAGCCGTGTGTGGAGAGTGGTGAAGAGAGAGAAGTGATGGAAGATAAGAGAAAACGAGAAAGAAAGAGATTAAGAGAAAGATGATGAGAAAAAGAGATATGTGGAGAAGGAGGTGGAGAGAGAGGGAGGTGGAGAGAGAGAGGACGAAAGAGAGGGAGGTGGAGAGAGAGGGAGGTGGAGAGAGAGATGGAGAGAGAGACGTGGAGAGAGAGAGGTGGAAAGAGAGGGAGGTGGAGAGAGAGAGGTGGAAAGAGAGAGAGATGGAGAGAGAGACGTGGAGAGAGAGAGGTGGAAAGAGAGGGAGGTGGAGAGAGAGAGGTGGAAAGAGAGGGAGGTGGAGAGAGAGAGATGGAAAGAGAGGGAGGTGGAGAGAGAGAGGTGGAAAGAGAGGGAGGTGGAGAGAGAGAGGTGGAAAGAGAGGGAGGTGCCGAGAGAGAGATAGAGAGAGAGATGGAGAGAGAGAGGACAAAAGAGAGGGAGGTGGAGAGAGAGAGGTGGAAAGAGAGGGAGTTGCCGAGAGAGAGAGGTGGAAAGAGAGGGAGGTGCCGAGAGAGAGAGGTGGAAAGAGAGGGAGGTGGAAAGAGAGAGAGGTGGAAAGAGAGGGAGGTGCCGAGAGAGAGATGGAGAGAGAGACGGAGAGAGAGAGGACAAAAGAGAGGGAGGTGGAGAGAGAGATGTGGAAAGAGAGGGAGGTGCCGAGAGAGAGATGGAAAGAGAGGGAGGTGCCGAGAGAGAGGTGGAAAGAGAGGGAGGTGGAGAGAGAGAGATGGAAAGAGAGGGAGGTGCCGAGAGAGAGAGGTGGAAAGAGAGGGAGGTGCCGAGAGAGAGGTGGAAAGAGAGAGATGGAAAGAGAGGGAGGTGCCGAGAGAGAGGTGGAAAGAGAGGGAGGTGGAGAGAGAGAGGTGGAAAGAGAGGGAGGTGGAGAGAGAGAGGTGGAAAGAGAGGGAGGTGCCGAGAGAGAGGTGGAAAGAGAGGGAGGTGGAGAGAGAGAGGTGGAAAGAGAGGGAGGTGCCGAGAGAGAGATAGAGAGAGAGATGGAGAGAGAGAGGACAAAAGAGAGGGAGGTGGAGAGAGAGATGTGGAAAGAAAGGGAGGTGGAGAGAGAGAGGTGGAAAGAGAGGGAGGTGCCGAGAGAGAGATGGAGAGAGAGACGGAGAGAGAGAGGACAAAAGAGAGGGAGGTGGAGAGAGAGAGGTGGAAAGAGAGGGAGGTGCCGAGAGAGAGATGGAGAGAGAGACGGAGAGAGAGAGGACAAAAGAGAGGGAGGTGGAGAGAGAGATGTGGAAAGAGAGGGAGGTGGAGAGAGAGAGGTGGAAAGAGAGAGAGGTGCCGAGAGAGAGATGGAGAGAGAGACGGAGAGAGAGATGGAGAGAGAGACGGAGAGAGAGAGGACAAAAGAGAGGGAGGTGGAGAGAGAGGTGGAAAGAGAGGGAGGTGGAGAGAGAGAGGTGGAAAGAGAGGGAGGTGGAGAGAGAGAGGTGGAAAGAGAGAGAGATGGAGAGAGAGAGGTGGAAAGAGAG
Organism: Oncorhynchus gorbuscha; assembly: GCF_021184085.1. Lineage (NCBI taxonomy): Eukaryota > Metazoa > Chordata > Actinopteri > Salmoniformes > Salmonidae > Oncorhynchus > Oncorhynchus gorbuscha. Next base: position 106,385,970 of record NC_060178.1, on the reverse strand, counting down.
GGAGATGGAGAGAGAGAGGTGGAAAGAGAGGGAGGTGGAGAGAGAGAGAGGTGGAAAGAGAGGGAGGTGGAGAGAGAGAGGTGGAAAGAGAGGGAGGTGCCGAGAGAGAGATGGAGAGAGAGACGGAGAGAGAGAGGACAAAAGAGAGGGAGGTGGAGAGAGAGAGGTGGAAAGAGAGGGAGGTGCCGAGAGAGAGATGGAGAGAGAGACGGAGAGAGAGAGGACAAAAGAGAGGGAGGTGGAGAGAGAGATGTGGAAAGAGAGGGAGGTGCCAAGAGAGAGGTGGAGAGAGAGAGGTGGAAAGAGAGGGAGATGGAGAGAGAGAGGTGGAAAGAGAGGGAGGTGGAGAGAGAGAGATGGAAAGAGAGGGAGGTGCCGAGAGAGAGAGGTCGAAAGAGAGGGAGGTGGAGAGAGAGGTGGAAAGAGAGGGAGGTGGAGAGAGAGAGGTGGAAAGAGAGGGAGGTGGAGAGAGAGAGGTGGAAAGAGAGGGAGGTGGAGAGAGAGATGGAAAGAGAGGGAGGTGGAGAGAGAGAGGTGGAAAGAGAGGGAGGTGGAGAGAGAGAGGTGGAAAGAGAGGGAGGTGGAGAGAGAGATGGAAAGAGAGGGAGGTGGAGAGAGAGAGGTGGAAAGAGAGGGAGGTGGAAAGAGAGGTAGGTGGAGAGAGAGAGAGCCTGGGGATAAGCGGCACACAGGGCGGTTTACCCTTTAAACCTGTTTGGATAAGAGTCCAGAATGGCACCCTATTCCTTATGCAGTGTCTTTTTGACGAGGACCCATACAACTCTGGTCAAAAGTAGTTCTCTGTGTAGGTAGTAGGGTTATATTTGGGAAACAGCCCAGGGCTCGCTTATTTAGACTGGTGTTGTGGTGCCAAGGTCCATAGCCGGCTAATTGTGTCAACCTAGTCAGACAGGACACACACACACACACAAAGCTAGGGTTACAGTACGCAAATGGACTTTGCATGAGTTATTTGCTTAAAGGGCTCTAAATTACAACCAGATATGAGAACATATTTCAAACTGAATGCTTAGGTAAATACTGATTTGGGGTGACTTCAAATTGTGCATACTCCAAACCTGTCAGGGATATCCTCCTCTTCATCCGAAGAGGAGAGGCGAGAAGGATCAAAGGACCAAAATGCGGCGTGGTATGTGTTCATGATGAATGTTTAATTAAAGAAAGAACTGAACACAGAAACACTATACAAAAACAGTAAACAAAATAACAACCATGAAGCTAATGTGAGCTGCGCTGAAACAAGCCATCAACATAGACAATCACCACAAACAAACAGTGCAACCCAGGCTACCTAAGTATGATTCTCAATCAGAGACAACTAATGACACCTGCCTCTGATTGAGAACCATACTAGGCCGAAACATAGAAATCCCAGATCGTAGAAAATCAAACATAGACTGCCCACCCAACTCACGCCCTGACCATACTAAATAAATACAAAACAAAGGAAATAAAGGTCAGAACATGACAAAACCTCGTAGAATTAGAATGACTAATTCCAATTCTACTGAACTCAGAGAGTGGTTATACTGAATGACCCACATTAGATCTAGCAGAAAAGCAGTTGTATCCTATCTGTGCCACATGGCTCCATCTTCTAGAGTTGCCTCGTGAACCACCAGGAACGCTCTCTGGGCCCGCTCTCTGGGCCCGCTCTCTGGGCCCATACCCAGGCTGAGGTGAATGCCACGTGAGCTTATTCAGTGGGCTTCAGCCCTAAGGACCCAGCCACCCAAACACAACCACAGGATGGGGCTGGAGAGATGTAAATACTCTCATCGAAAACATGTAAGTATCAAAGAGTAGGCCTTTATTCTCCCAAACTCCTTCATATCAATCCTGTCCTTCCCTTTGTCTCCTCCCCCTTTATTACTGTGGTTAAAACCCTTCAGTGTCCTTCATATCTACATACCTTATGGACAGGTGGTACAAAGTGCAGAATCTTCAGCAGTTAAAGAGCCCAGACTCCTCCGCCCCATCCTTTAGTGTTTTGTGTGATGCTACCATGCCACTGAGTGCATGAGTCAGTCAATCTGTTTTTATACTGGCGATTTGTAGCGAAGGCCTGAGCAGCAACGTGACAAGGAAAGACATCTGAATCCTGTTTGCTGCAGTGCATTCCATGAAACATAATTGCTAGTGCAAATGGATGACCGTTTCATTTGTGTTTTGTGTGTGTGTGTGTGTGTGTGTGTGTGTGTGTGTGTGTGTGTGTGTGTGTGTGTGTGTGTGTGTGTGTGTGTGTGTGTGTGTGTGTGTGTGTGTGTGTGTGTGTGTGTGTGTGAGAGAGAGTGTGTGTGAGTGAGTGTATGTATGTGTGTGTGTGTGAGAGAGAGAGTGTGTGTGAGTGAGTGTGTGTGTGTGTATGTTTGTGTGTGTGTGTGAGAGAGAGAGTGTGTGTGTGTGTGTGAGTGAGTGAGTGAGTGAGTGAGTGAGTGAGTGAGTGAGTGAGTGTGTGTGTGTGTGTGTGTGTATGTTTGTGTGTGTGTGTGTGAGTGATCTTAGAGCTAAAACCTCTCAAACATATCTTCGGAATCATACCTAAGTATGATTCTCAATCAGAGACAACTAATGACACCTGCCTCTGATTGAGAACCATACTAGGCCGAAACATAGAAATCCCAGATCGTAGAAAATCAAACATAGACTGCCCACCCAACTCACGCCCTGACCATACTAAATAAATACAAAACAAAGGAAATAAAGGTCAGAACGTGACAAAACCTCGTAGAATTAGAATGACTAATTCCAATTCTACTGAACTCAGAGAGTGGTTATACTGAATGACCCACATTAGATCTAGCAGAAAAGCAGTTGTATCCTATCTGTGCCACATGGCTCCATCTTCTAGAGTTGCCTCGTGAACCACCAGGAACGCTCTCTGGGCCCGCTCTCTGGGCCCGCTCTCTGGGCCCGCTCTCTGGGCCCATACCCAGGCTGAGGTGAATGCCACGTGAGCTTATTCAGTGGGCTTCAGCCCTAAGGACCCAGCCACCCAAACACAACCACAGGATGGGGCTGGAGAGATGTAACTACTCTCATCGAAAACATGTAAGTATCAAAGAGTAGGCCTTTATTCTCCCAAACTCCTTCATATCAATCCTGTCCTTCCCTTTGTCTCCTCCCCCTTTATTACTGTGGTTAAAACCCTTCAGTGTCCTTCATATCTACATACCTTATGGACAGGTGGTACAGAGTGCAGAATCTTCAGCAGTTAAAGAGCCCAGACTCCTCCGCCCCATCCTTTAGTGTTTTGTGTGATGCTACCATGCCACTGAGTGCATGAGTCAGTCAATCTGTTTTTATACTGGCGATTTGTAGCGAAGGCCTGAGCAGCAACGTGACAAGGAAAGACATCTGAATCCTGTTTGCTGCAGTGCATTCCATGAAACATAATTGCTAGTGCAAATGGATGACCGTTTCATTTTGTGTGTGTGTGTGTGTGTGTGTGTGTGTGTGTGTGTGTGTGTGTGTGTGTGTGTGTGTGTGTGTGTGTGTGTGTGTGTGTGTGTGTGTGTGTGTGTGTGTGTGTGTGTGTGTGTGTGTGTGTGTGTGTGTGTGTGTGTGTGAGAGAGAGTGTGTGTGAGTGAGTGTCTGTATGTGTGTGTGTGTGAGAGAGAGAGTGTGTGTGAGTGAGTGAGTGAGTGAGTGTGTGTGTGTGTGTGTATGTTTGTGTGTGTGTGTGAGAGAGAGAGTGTGTGTGAGTGAGTGAGTGAGTGAGTGAGTGAGTGAGTGAGTGTGTGTGTGTGTATGTTTGTGTGTGTGTGTGTGAGTGATCTTAGAGCTAAAACCTCTCAAACATATCTTCAGATTCACACAGCAAGGTCAGAGAAGAAACCTGTCCCTCAGATATATTGTTTATCATCAATGCACTTTTATGGAATGTGAAAGTATGTTACATTAGCAACATGTTATTTACCATCTAGCCAGAGTAAACGGCTTCCTATCAACACCGACTGCTACTTTGGGAAATGCTTTACATAATAGGGGCTGCAGGTAGCCTAGTGGCAGGTAGCCGAGTGGTTAGAATGTTGGGCTAGTAACAGAAAGACTGCAAGATTGAATCCCGAGCTGACAAGGTTCAAATATGTCATTCTGCCCCTGAACAAGGCAGTTGATTGAAAATAAGAATTTGTTCTTAATTAACTGACTTGCCTAGTTAAATAAAAAATAGCTTTGAAATGATTGTATCCATATCTGTCTGTCGGTTCCATCCCCCAGAAACCACCACTCCGATGCCCATGGAGCATGGAGCTGGGTGGTGCTGCACTCAGGGAGACCGGAAGAGGTTCTGTCTCATGCACCATCTATGGCCGCAGAGGTCACACTGCAGGTCGGTGCCGGGTTGGTTCCTCTGGGAGTCGAGGCAACAGGCAGGGCACTCTGGCGTCACCTCAGGTGAGAAGGCACCATTCTCACCCAGAGCCTTCTGTTGCACAAATGTTTTTGTTCATTATGTTTCCTGAATTTTCCCTGCATTCCCAGCATAAGGCGCTCGTCGATTCAGGCGCGTCTGGGAATTTTATAGACAGATCATTAGCCTTTAGTTTCGGGATCCCCATCGTTCCTGTGGAAATGCCCTTCACAGTTAATGCCTTAGTTAGTTGACCATTAGGGTCAGGGTTGATTAGGGAGACCACCGCACCTCTGGGAATGGTGACGCAGGGAGGTCACACGGAGAAAATCAGTCTCTTTCTCAGTGACTCTCCTACGTTTCCAGTGGTGCTAGGTCTACCCTGGTTCGCTTGTCATAACCCCACTATTTCATGGCAACGGAGGGCTCTCACTGGGTGGTCGGAGAGTGCTCGGGTAGATGTTTAGGGGTTTCCATAGGTGCTACTACGGTGGAAAGTCCAGACCAGGTCTCCACCGTCTCCATTCCCCCCGTGTATGCTGATTTGGCTCTCGCCTTCTACCTCATCGACCGGGCGATTGTGCGATAGATCTCCTGGTAGACGCCACACTTCCCAGGAGTCACGTGTATCCCCTGTCACAGGCGGAGACGTTGGCTATGGAAAAATATATCTCCGAATCACTGCGTCAGGGGTGCATTCGTTCCTCCACTTCACCCACCTCCTCCATTTTCTTTTTTTGTGAAGAAGGAGGGAGGTTTGCGCCCGTGTATTGACTATCGAGGCCTTAATCAAATAACTGTGAAGTATAGTTACCCGCTACCTCTATTCGCCACGGCGATTGGGTCAATGAACGGGGCGCGCTTCTTCACCAAATTTGATCTCAGGAGTGCTGACAACCTGGTGCGTATCCGGGAGGGAGATGAGTGGAAGACGGCGTTCAGTATGACCTCAGGGCATTATGAGTACCTTGTCATGGCGTATGGGTTGATGAATGCTCCATCAGTCTTCCAAGCATTTGTAGACGAGATTTTCAGGGACCTGCTAACCAAGGTTGCCAGGTGCACGGTGTTTACTCTGACACATAGGTGCGGCTGGCTTCCTGGTTGGATGCGCGCTGTGTTAAGAAGCAGTACGGCTTGGTTGGGTTGTGTATCGGAGGACGCATGACTTTAAACCTTCGTCTCTCCCGAGCCCGTACGGGAGTTGTAGCGATGAGACAAGATAGTAGCTACTAAAAACAATTGGATACCACGAAATTGGGGAGACAAAGGGGTAAAAACTCCACAAAAAAAACACACAAAAAAAAGAACATGGCCAAGATGTTCAAATGTTCATAAATGACCAGCATGGTCAAATAATAATAATCACAGTAGTTGTCGAGGGTGCAGCAAGTCAGCACCTCAGGAGTAAATGTCAGTTGGCTTTTCATAGCCAATCATTAAGAGTATTTCTACCACTATTTCTACCTGCTGTCTCTAGAGATTTGAAAACAGCAGGTCTGGGACAGGTTGCACATCCGGTGAACAGGTCAGGGTTCCATAGCAGCAGGCAGAACAGTTGAAACCGGAGCAGCAGCACGGCCAGGACGACTGGGGACAGCAAGGAGTCATCATGCCAGGTAGTCCTGAGGCATGGTCCTAGAGCTCAGGTCTTCAGAGAGAGAGAAAGAAAGAGATAATTAGAGAGAGCATAATTAAATTAATGCAGGACACCGGATAAGACAGGGGAAGTACTCCAGATATAACAAACTGACCCTTGCCCCCTGACACAAACTACTTCAACATAAATACTGGAGGCTGAGGTCAGGAGACACGTCACCCTCCTCTGGTCATCCAGGCATTGGTCGGACAGTGTCTGACTGGGAAGTACTGGTGGCCCACTTTGGCTAAGGATGTGAGGGTTTATGTTTCCTCCTGCTCGGTGTGCACCCAGTGTAAGGCTCCGCCCATGTTCACCTTCAGCGCGCCGTGCTGCGCCAGAAAGTTGACGCAGACCGTCACCGCAGTGTTCGCACCGGGGGACCGGGTCTGACTCTCGACCCAAAACCTGCCCCTCCGCCTGCCTTGTCGGAAGCTGGGTCCGCGGTTTGTGGGGCCATTTAAAGTCCTGAGGAGAGTGAACGAGGTTTGGGGGGGGTGCCTCTCCTTGTTCGGGCTGTGTTCTGTGGTCGACGTCGCCGGTCTTCCAGTCATCGCCGATCCAGTTTCCATTTTCCATTTGTTTTGTCTCTCTTTCCCACACACCTGGTTCTCATTTCCCTCATTATGTGTTGTGTATTTAACCCTCTGTTCCCCCGTGTCTTTGTGTGGTATTGCTTATTGTAAGTGCTCGTGCACATTTTGTTTGACTGGTGCTCGTCGGGTTGTTGTGCCCATACTTTGCATTTCTTATGCCATTGGTTTTACTGTTAAACTCACAAACTTCTACAGATGCACAATCGAGAGCATCCTGTCAGACTGTATCACCGCCTGGTACGGCAACTGCTCCGCCCACAACCATAAGGCTCTCCAGAGGGTAGTGAGGTCTGCACAACGCATCACCGGGGGCAAACTACCTGCGCGCCAGGACACCTACACCACCCGATGTCACAGGAAGGCCATAAAGATCATCAAGGACAACAACCACCCGAGCCACTGCCTGTTCACCCCGCTATCATCCAGAAGGCGAGGTCAGTACAGGTGCATCAAAGCTGGGACCGAGAGACTGAAAAACAGCTTCTATCTCAAGGCCATCAGACTGTTAAACAGCCATCACTAACATTGAGTGGCTGCTGCCAACACACAGACTCAACTCCAGCCACTTTAATAATGGGAATTGATGGGAATTGATGTAAAATATATCACTAGCCACTTCAAACAATGCTACTTAATATAATGTTTACATACCCTACATTATTCATCTCATATGTATACGTATATACTGTACTCTATATAATCTACTGCATCTTTATGTAATACATGTATCACTAGCTGTAGTGGCTTCCTTTCTTCTTTACCATAGCCACTGCCCAAGCCTGAAGCGGAGTTGTTTGGTACGCATACAGTCCACACAAGGTTTTCAAACGGCCAAACATTCAATGACATCCAGGGATATGGTGCAACAAAAATGTTTATTCTTCTTATATCTAACAAATAAATGATTCTCCAATCAACTTAAAGCATAGATGACTTTATATGGAAAATACATATTATGACCTGTCTGTTTGTCTGTATGTATGTCTGTATGGTCAAAAAACTACACCGCTCCAGCATCTAGCAAGGACTCTCCCTTCCCGAAGGCCCAACTTCCTGCGTTTATCCTAACACACTTACCACAATACAATGAATAGGCAAGAGGGGGGGGCCAAAAACGAAGTTACACTAACAACAAAAGAATATATCTCAATCAGGTAAATATAAATCATAAAGGTACGTACCTAATATTTCATCATTTACATTAATATTTAATATATTTACACAAATATACATGGAGCTCCATATGTTCGGTCTTTTATACAAATATGTCCAAATGGGCTCTAACACTCGCCACTTTAACTATGCCACTTTGTTGCCATAATCTCAGATGTATATACTGTACTCGATACCATCTACTGCATCTTGCCTATGCCGCTCTGTACCATCACTCATTCATATATCTTTATGTACATATTCTTTATCCCTTTACATCTGTGTGTATAAGGTAGTAGTTTTGGAATTGTTAGCAAGATTACTCGTTGGTTATTACCGTATTGTTGGAACTAGAAGCACAAGCATTTCGCTACACTCTCATTAACATCTGCTAACCATGTGTATGTGAACAATAAAATGTGATTTGATTTGATTTGAAACGACTCCGGCTATTATCAAGTTCTGCTCTCCTGCGTCTGCCTTCCCTGCCACCAGATACACACCCCTTACAATATTTCTCTTTGCATATGATAGATTCAAATGGAGGGACTATATCGTTTATCTTCACTTGACAATATTTCTCTCTGCATATGATAGATTCAAATGGAGGGACTATATCGTTTATCTTCACTTGACAATATTTCTCTCTGCATATGATAGATTCAAATGGAGGGACTATATCTTTTATCTTCACTTGACAATATTTCTCTTTGCATATGATAGATTCAAATGGAGGGACTATATCGTTTATCTTCACTTGACAATATTTCTCTCTGCATATGATAGATTCAAATGGAGGGACTATATCTTTTATCTTCACTTGACAATATTTCTCTTCGCATATGATAGATTCAAATGGAGGGACTATATCGTTTATCTTCACTTGACAATATTTCTCTCTGCATATGATAGATTCAAATGGAGGGACTATATCGTTTATCTTCACTTGACAATATTTCTCTCTGCATATGATAGATTCAAATGGAGGGACTATATCGTTTATCTTCACTTGACAATATTTCTCTCTGCATATGATAGATTCAAATGGAGGGACTATATCGTTTATCTTCACTTGACAATATTTCTCTCTGCATATGATAGATTAAAATGGAGGGACTATATCATTTATCTTCACTTGACAATATTTCTCTCTGCATATGATAGATTAAAATGGAGGGACTATATCGTTTATCTTCACTTGACAATATTTCTCTCTGCATATGATAGATTCAAATGGAGGGACTATATCGTTTATCTTCACTTGACAATATTTCTCTTCAAATGGAGGGACTATATCGTTTATCTTCACTTGACAATATTTCTCTGCATATGATAGATTCAAATGGAGGGACTATATCGTTTATCTTCACTTGACAATATTTCTCTCTGCATATGATAGATTAAAATTGAGGGACTATATCGTTTATCTTCACTTGACAATATTTCTCTCTGCATATGATAGATTAAAATGGAGGGACTATATCGTTTATCTTCACTTGACAATATTTCTCTCTGCATATGATAGATTCAAATGGAGGGACTATATCGTTTATCTTCACTTGACAATATTTCTCTCTGCATATGATAGATTAAAATGGAGGGACTATATCATTTATCTTCACTTGACAATATTTCTCTCTGCATATGATAGATTAAAATGGAGGGACTATATCGTTTATCTTCACTTGACAATATTTCTCTCTGCATATGATAGATTCAAATGGAGGGACTATATCGTTTATCTTCACTTGACAATATTTCTCTTTGCATATGATAGATTCAAATGGAGGGACTATATCGTTTATCTTCACTTGACAATATTTCTCTCTGCATATGATAGATTAAAATTGAGGGACTATATCGTTTATCTTCACTTGACAATATTTCTCTCTGCATATGATAGATTAAAATGGAGGGACTATATCGTTTATCTTCACTTGACAATATTTCTCTCTGCATATGATAGATTAAAATTGAGGGACTATATCGTTTATCTTCACTTGACAATATTTCTCTCTGCATATGATAGATTAAAATGGAGGGACTATATCGTTTATCTTCACTTGACAATATTTCTCTCTGCATATGATAGATTCAAATGGAGGGACTATATCGTTTATCTTCACTTGACAATATTTCTCTCTGCATATGATAGATTCAAATGGAGGGACTATATCGTTTATCTTCACTTGACAATATTTCTCTCTGCATATGATAGATTCAAATGGAGGGACTATATCGTTTATCTTCACTTGACAATATTTCTCTCTGCATATGATAGATTCAAATGGAGGGACTATATCGTTTATCTTCACTTGACAATATTTCACGGATCTGATGTATTCATTCATCAATCAATCAGTTTAATGGTAAATATAAATCCATTTCATTTTATGACATATTTATAACAATCCATCATTTCCATTATCACAATGAAGAAGACATGGTGTACAAACAATTTATTTAGGAAATAAGATCATCTCTTTTAAGTGGAACTCCTCCCCAACTATCACAACTAATAATGGTACATTTAACAACAAACAAATAACTTTTAAACTTTTTTTTTTTTTTACATTTGTGCATTGCAATATCGCTCACAAAATATAACAAAGCTAGTTATTAACAAAGAAAACTACATTTGACAACAATTCATGCTATGCAGACTGATGACAACTTAAAAGCTATACATTGCAAATATCCTTGATACATAAAACTCAACCAAAAGTTACAAGACACATTTTTACTTGATTTTTGAATAGATTCTAGAATGGTTAAATGTTTGAATAGATTCATCTGGTTAAATGTTTCACTCATTCAAAACAGAAAGTTCTCTTCTCATGACGTTAACACGTGAACGACACATTTACATTGACATAAAGTCAAGTGTTTTCATTGTGTCCCATCTGAAATGTCCCCGTCACACCAGCCAAACACACTCAAACCTCAGACCGTCAGCTGTCGTGGTCAAGGATGCTGTTGTTCTCTCACACATACTACAACTAACCCCAAACATGACATTTGCCCTTACATCAATGTAGCACTCTTACATCAACCCTTAAGTCTATGTTCCAATGTCCATACTAGCATACTACTAGAATGCATGCTCGATATATTGCTTGATTCTATGGAAGTGGGATGCTAGAGGGCATTGTTTTGAGTGATGATAGGGCCTCTCTTGGGGAATTACTGAACATATGAATCAAGTAATACATGACACAACACTGCATAGTGCACAAAGTTTGCGATAGTCTATTCTATCTTGATGTTTGAGACATTTTGATGTTGATATCCAACGATTTTTCTGTTGTACTTCAATTGTGAAATTTCGTCAGTGTAAACAAATAAATAAATGATTTACCATCTCTAACAAACAAAACAAACAAGACATAAACTCAAAATAATAATTTACAGAAGAAATTATAGTACAAACTTAGTATAAACATCCCAAAGTACTTTAAAATGCTGTAAAACGGTCTCAAGGTCAACCTTCTTAGAGTTTGACAAACATTTTAAATGGGTAACTAAAGACCAGTTCAGGATGGCATAAGAAACAATTCAAAATATAATTTTGTTTCATTAAGTCAGCAACATACATCAGTGTGCTTTGGTATCAAATAAGAGTTTGGCAGTTAATATAAAACATTTGATCGTATTTTTCACTGTATGGCTGAAACTGCTGAGCTCAATACAGAGACCTTTAGTTGCTGGGCGACCTAGACACCTTTACTGTACCAAGTTGCTCTCTATTCCAGCAAGAATATCAATATTTATCGAGTAACAATAATTTTATATTTACTTTTGTTAATGTAAAGCTGTAGAAAGTTAGAAAAGCACAAAAGTGTTTGTTCAAAGAATCCCTATAATATGTTGTCAACATCAGTTACTTCGTTTTTTTCCATCGCCAAGGCCTTTTTCAGTTGTCCACTTGTCATCTGTTTTCACTTCTCAAGGAAATGTCTTTTCACATAAGGCACTCAGAAAACCTGCAAAGGGCCATGACTGCTCTTCAATGGAAAGTTAGAGGCAAAAAGACTTTGGAGGGGCGAAGTTGAAGCTACATTTCTTTGGTTGAAACGACAAGCGACTCAGCAATAGGCTGATGAACAAGTTATGAGGTTTAGTGTCTTTAGCCATTTGAAGTTTTCACATCCAACGCTGTTCAGTTATCTAGATAAAAAAAGGAAGAAAAGTATGATTATTTATAAACACAAAGCTAAGGAATAACAGCATATCCAGAGTCATACAGTATGTAGATTAAGTCTATATACAGTATACAGCTGTATACCTATACAGTCTGGCAGTATGGTTCTGGGAAGGTACAACACTGACTACAGCAAAAGGTGCAGCATTGGGTGTATCATTCCATAAAGCAAGACAACAACTATTTCACTGTGACAGTGATCAAGCAGTATTCTCATATTTGTGATCAAAGTAGCACCTGAAACATTTAAGACCACACACCAGACCTCCCGCAGTGTCACACACACACACACACACACACACACACACACACACACACACACACACACACACACACACACACACACACACACACACACACACACACACACACACACACACACACACACACACACACACACACACACACACACACACACACACTAGTCTTTGGAACCAGGCAAGGTGACAAGCAGAAACAAAAGCATGACTGCTGTTTTCTTTTTAACAAAGCGTGATTTTTGTATTTTCTTCAAATATTTTTTACAGCCGACACAAAGCAGAGACCTCTTTATGATTGTTACCTGATGGACAACACAGTTGGAAACTCCAGCTCATCTGAGTATTGGAAAAGATTTAGAAGGTTTTAACAACACTTTCCCCCCCTTCAGCTGCATTTTGTCTCCATAAAGGAGAGATCTCTCACCAACCAACCATTCAACACAGCACAAACAGATCTGGGACCAAGCTAGAATGGTGCTACTAGCTATAGAACTCACCTCTGCACTCGTATTTGAGATCGGAGAAGAAGACCAGTTCCTGGGAGAACACAAACAGGCCTAACCGTCCTCCAGCAAACGTCTTGTCGTACACTGGTCCTGAGTCTGCCAAGATCTGTTTCCCTTCATAAACCACAACCCTGAAAAACGCAACAAGACAATACATGAATGATTGAAAATGATCGCTTGGTGTGATCAACTGGATTCTATCCCAGGTCTCCTACATGCCACCAGACACTTAGATAAAACACACTATGGACAAAACACCCTGGATTCTATCCCAGGTCTCCTACATGCCACCAGACACTTAGATAAAACACACTATGGACAAAACACCCTGGATTCTATCCCAGGTCTCCTACATGCCACCAGACACTTAGATAAAACACACTATGGACAAAACACCCTGGATTCTATCCCAGGTCTCCTACATGCCACCAGACACTTAGATAAAACACACTATGGACAAAACACCCTGGATTATATCTTAGCCTATTGTATATCATTTGTGCTTCTATTATACAAATAATTTTCAGACTGTTATTGAGGAAATAGTGATGGGTGTGATCAACTGGATTCTATCCCAGGTCTCCTACATGCCACCAGACACTTAGATAAAACACACTATGGACAAAACACCCTGGATTCTATCCCAGGTCTCCTACATGCCACCAGACACTTAGATAAAACACACTATGGACAAAACACCCTGGATTCTATCCCAGGTCTCCTACATGCCACCAGACACTTAGATAAAACACACTATGGACAAAACACCCTGGATTATATCTTAGCCTATTGTATATCATTTGTGCTTCTATTATACAAATAATTTTCAGACTGTTATTGAGGAAATAGTGATGGGTGTGATCAACTGGATTCGATCCCAGGTCTCCTACATGCCACCAGACTGTTTTTGCCCACTGAGCTAAATTCTAGGTATTAGGCTAGACTTGCTCACCTGATGAAACCAGTCTTGGGTCTGTGGATGAGGTGCCACCTGTAGGCTGTGTAATCCTTCCAGCCAATGTTTTTGGGATCGTGCCAAAGAGTGCGCACCTGTAGACAACAGAGAAGGAGAAAAATGATTTACTAAAGAGCTATGATCTATGGTTACTTTATATATTTGATTGATTGACTGAAAGATTGCTCAATAGAGGGTATGACTACACCAGACACACAGTATGATATGTTGGCTTATATGACTTAGCTGTGTCAGGGTGAGTGGCCACTTTGGATGACTTAGCTGTGTCAGGGTGAGTGGCCACTTTGGATGACTTAGCTGTGTCAGGGTGAGTGGCCACTTTGTATGACTTAGCTGTGTCAGGGTGAGTGGCCACTTTGGATGACTTAGCTGTGTCAGGGTGAGTGGCCACTTTGTATGGAATCTTGGATCTTAGCATACCTGATTTTTAGTGTTTCCTGTGTGCCACAGGGCGTTTCTCAGGTTCTCCCCTGTGCCTGTGGTTGAATTGACCACCTTCAGGGAGACACCAGAGATACCGAAGGCCTTGGAGGGTTTGTCTTCCCAGTAGGTCTGAGTGACCTGCTTCCACATCACCACGTAGAAGCGGCCGCTCGACTGGTAGCCGAACACGAAACCAGCGTAGTCGTCATCCCGGTCCGTATTCACATAGAACGTACCACTGAAGTCCACTGCGTTGAACTCATCAAAGCCTGGAATGGTGGGACAGAATATGTGAATACTAAGGATGGATGGTGGGACAGAACATGTGAATACTAAGGATGGATGGTGGGACAGAACATGTGAATACTAAAGATGGATGGTGGGACAGAACATGTGAATACTAAGGATGGATGGTGGGACAGAACATGTGAATACTAAAGATGGATGGTGGGACAGAACATGTGAATACTAAGGATGGATGGTGGGACAGAACATGTGAATACTAAGGATGGATGGTGGGACAGAACATGTGAATACTAAAGATGGATGGTGGGACAGAACATGTGAATACTAAGGATGGATGGTGGGACAGAACATGTGAATACTAAAGTTGGATGGTGGGACAGAACATGTGAATACTAAGGATGGATGGTGGGACAGAACATGTGAATGCTAAAGATGGATGGTGGGACAGAACATGTGAATACTAAGGATGGATGGTGGGACAGAACATGTGAATACTAAAGATGGATGGTGGGACAGAACATGTGAATACTAAGGATGGATGGTGGGACAGAACATGTGAATACTAAGGATGAAGGGTGGGACAGAACATGTGAATACTAAAGATGGATGGTGGGACAGAACATGTGAATACTAAATATGGATGGTGGGACAGAACATGTGAATACTAAGGATGGATGGTGGTACAGAACATGTGAATACTAAAGATGGATGGCATATTGAACTGGAACTGTAAAACCAAGGACAGACGGTTTTCACTTGCTTCGCGCTTCAGCACTCTGCGTTCTCGTTCTGTGAGCTTATGTGACCAATCACTTCGCGGCTGAGCTGTTGTTGCTCCTAGACGTTTCCACTTCACAATAACAGCATTTACAGTTGACGGCTCTAAATGTACGGCTCTAAGTGTACGGCTCTAAGTGTACGGCTCTAAGTGTACGGCTCTAAGTGTATGGGTCTAAGTGTACGGCTCTAAGTGTATGGGTCTAAGTGTACGGCTCTAAGTGTACGGGTCTAAGTGTACGGCTCTCAGTGTACGGGTCTAAGTGTATGGGTCTAAGTGTACGGCTCTAAGTGTACGGGTCTAAGTGTACGGCTCTAAGTGTACGGCTCTAAGTGTACGGGTCTAAGTGTACGGCTCTAAGTGTACGGCTCTAAGTGTACGGCTCTAAGTGTACGGGTCTAAGTGTACGGCTCTAAGTGTACGGCTCTAAGTGTACGGGTCTAAGTGTACGGCTCTAAGTGTACGGCTCTAAGTGTACGGCTCTAAGTGTACGGCTCTAGCAGGGGCGGCAGAGCAGAACTTTGACTAACTGACTTGTTAGAAAGGTGGCATCCTGTAACGGTGCCACATTGAAAGTAACTGAGCTCTTCAGTTAGGCTATTCTAAAGCCAATGTTAGTCTATGGAGATTGCACGGCTGTGTGCTTGATTTTATACATCTGTCAGCAACAGATATGGCTGAAATAGCAGAATCCACTAATTGGAAGGGGTGTCCACATACTTTCATGTACACTATATATACAAAAGTATCTGAGGTAAGGTTGGTCCTGCTCTACTCGCCCACTGTGATGCAACGTCAGAATTGACAGTCTGCACATCTCTAAACTGTAGTGAATTAAATATCTCAAACGTATCTCTAATAATTATATATTTTCCGTCAGTATAGGCACTACATATTGAGGTTAATGTCCTACTCACCAACAGCGATGCCTGGGTCAGAGTTGACGGTCTGCACCAGCTCCTTGCCCTGATGCCTAACCACCCAGTTGGGGTCGATCTGCGTGGTTCCCTTGGGGTCCAGGTGCACCATCTGAAACTTCCGGAAGTTTGTGACGCTGATGGCGTTGTTCTCAGGACACACGTCAAGGATGTCTGGGATGTTGTCGTTGTCAAAGTCGTCTTTGCAGGCATCTCCTCTACCGTCGCCTGTTGATAGAAGAACAGAAGACGCTGGGTTAAAATACAAAGTCCTAGTGTGACAACTTGGTCGTAACGAGGTCTGCTTTTTAAATGAATAACACCATGAATTCATAATACAATGTTCCATCTCTGGTTGTTGCTCTTTTATTCCCTTTCAATGGAAGTTTTTATTGATTTCTTATTAGGATCCCCATTCCTTTTTGCAGAAGCAGCAGCTACTCCTCCTGGGGTGCACGATGAGTGAAAAACGATCCATGCTAACCTGTAACTTTACTTCAAATGTCCATCATTTCTGGCGATTAAAATTGCCACCCCAGGGAAGGCAGACGTTTCACTTAGTCTGCTAAGTTTTCATCAAAAGAGTGGAACAGAAAATAATCACAGAACTTTTATCTTTTAATACTAATGTCCTCCAAGTCCAATAAGGAGTCTCAGCCATCTCTGCATGCCATGAAAACGACCATTGATACGTGTAACTGTCTTAGAGGACATCGTCAATTAAAAAATAGACTCAGGGCATAATACAGAGTGAAGGGAAGTGGCCAGCGAGATTAAAGCCTGTGCTATGGTGAAGTAGCTTCATTTTCTCCTCTACTCTTTTGTTATTGCACAGGGGGCTGACTTGATTCTATCAAATAAACACCTTTTGATGAGATGTGAAGAGGATGAAGGGATCTGGCACACTCTCTTTCTCCCTCTCCCTCCATCTTTCCCATATCTCTCTCCCTCCCTATACCCCTCTCCACACAGACTGTTTCAATTTAAAGCCAACTAAACCATTTCCAGGTAACCCTGCATGATAAAACTGAAATTGGGCACTGTGGATTAATCGAGAGCAAGCGAGCCCAGATGCCCCTTTTGGAAATAAAACTGTCCTGGCCGCAGGGTGGCTAGCTGGCTGATGATACCATCATGGGTTCCTGCTCCGCACGATGAAGTCATACGCTAATGACTTCATCAACCCTGACCTAGAAATACTCATTTTTGTTAACTCTTTCCTGTCTGACCCACCCACCATACTTGCACAATAAAACTGTGGGAGCATTCAACAACAGTTACTGGATATGCATATACTACTTATAAACCTCTAACCATACTTCACTATACACCTGCCTTTTTATAGAGAGAGAGGGGAAATAGAACAAGGCATATTGAACTGTTAAACGATGAGTGAAAAAGGAGGGGATAAAAGGAATCTCATGTGTGTTTATGGTGCACAGGTACAGGGTTAGGGTTCCCAGGAGCAGGGTTAGGGTTCCCAGGAGCAGGGTTAGGGTTCCCAGGTGCAGGGTTAGGGTTCCCAGGTGCAGGGTTAGGGTTCCCAGGTGCAGGGTTAGGGTTCCCCGGGAAATGGTTATGGTTCCCAAGTGCAGGGTTCTCAAGAGCAGGGTTAGGGTTCCCAGGTACAGGGTTAGGGTTCCACGGTACAGGGTTAGGGATCCCAGGTGCAGGGTTAGGGATCCCAGGTGCAGGATTCCCAGTTCCCAGTTGCAGGTTTAGAGTTCCCAGATGCAGGGTTTGGGTTCTCCGGTGCAGGGTTCACAGGTACAGGGTTCCCAGTTCCCAGGTGCAGGGTTAGGGTTCCCAGGTATAGGGTTAGGGTTCCCAGGTGCAGGGTTTGGGTTCTCCGGTGCAGGGTTCCCAGGTACAGGGTTCTCAGTTCCCTGGTGCAGGTTTAGGGTTCCCAGGTGCATGGTTAGGGTTCCTCGATACAGGGTTAGGGTTCCCAGGGGCAGGGTTAGGGTTCCCCAGTGCAGGGTTCCCAGTTCCCTGGTGCAGCTATTGGGTTCCCAGGTGCAGGGTAAGGGTTCCACAGTGCAGGGTTAGGTTACCCAGGTGCAGGGTTAGGGTTCCGCAGTGCAGGGTTAGGTTACCCAGGTGCAGGGTTAGGTTACCCAGGTGCAGGGTTAGGTTACCCAGGTGCAGGGTTAGGTTACCCAGGTGCAGGGTTAGGGTTACCCAGGTGCAGGGTTAGGGTTACCCAGGTGCAGGGTTAGGTTACCCAGGTGCAGGGTTAGGGTTACCCAGGTGCAGGGTTAGGGTTACCCAGGTGCAGGGTTAGGTTACCCAGGTGCAGGGTTAGGTTACCCAGGTGCAGGGTTAGGTTCTGCAGTGCAGGGTTAGGTTACCCAGGTGCAGGGTTAGGTTACCCAGGTGCAGGGTTAGGTTACCCAGGTGCAGGGTTAGGTTACCCAGGTGCAGGGTTAGGGTTCCGCAGTGCAGGGTTAGGGTTCCGCAGTGCACGGTTAGGTTACCCAGGTGCAGGGTTAGGTTACCCAGGTGCAGGGTTAGGTTACCCAGGTGCAGGGTTAGGGTTCCGCAGTGCAGGGTTAGGTTACCCAGGTGCAGGGTTAGGGTTCCGCAGTGCAGGGTTAGGTTACCCAGGTGCAGGGTTAGGTTACCCAGGTGCAGGGTTAGGTAACCCAGGTGCAGGGTTAGGTTACCCAGGTGCAGGGTTAGGTTACCCAGGTGCAGGGTTAGGGTTCCGCAGTGCAGGGTTAGGTTACCCAGGTGCAGGGTTAGGATTCCGCAGTGCAGGGTTAGGTTACCCTGGTGCAGGGTTAGGGTTCCGCAGTGCAGGGTTAGGTTACCCAGGTGCAGGGTTAGGTTACCCAGGTGCAGGGTTAGGTTACCCAGGTGCAGGGTTAGGGTTCCCAAGTGCATGAATGTAAAAGGGAGGGGAATAGGTTCTGCTTTGTGTTTTATGGTGGACAGGTGCAGGGAAGCCTCAAAGGGAGATTCCTCTACCACAAGCAGCAGTCTGTGATTATAGATAGTATCTACAGTATATTATATAGGGCTCTTACAGAGTCTACCTAATGGCTACTAATTCAGACAGCTACAGTCACAGCACTGTTCACAGGTGTGAGGGTATTCAACATGCTGATGCACATTGTGTGTGTGTGTGTGTGTGTGTGTGTGTGTGTGTGTGTGTGTGTGTGTGTGTGTGTGTGTGTGTGTGTGTGTGTGTGTGTGTGTGTGTGTGTGTGTGTGTGTGTGTGTGTGTGTGTGTGTGTGCGTGTGTGTGTGTGTGTGTGTGTGTGCGTGGCTATGCATACGTCCATGCACACGTGTTTTCCTCCTTACCATCAGAGTCCAGTTGATCTTTGTTGGGCGTCAATCTACAGTTGTCTCTATCGTCAGGGATACCGTCATTGTCATCGTCGAAGTCACAGGCGTCCCCTTTACCGTCCTTATCGTGGTCTGCCTGGTTTGAGTTGGCCACATAAGGACAGTTGTCCAGGTTGTTCTGGTGACCGTCTTCATCAATGTCCTGGTTGTTGTCACACTGGTCTCCTACAAGGTCATTGTCTGTGTCAGCCTGTTAGAGAGGAGAGAGGAGGGTTACAGGTCATTGTCTGTGTCAGCCTGTTAGAGAGGAGAGAGGAGGGTTACAGGTCATTGTCTGTGTCAGCCTGTTAGAGAGGAGAGAGGAGAGTTACAGGTCATTGTCTGTGTCAGCCTGTTAGAGAGGAGAGTTACAGGTCATTGTCTGTGTAGCCTGTTAGAGAGGAGGGTTACAGGTCATTGTCTGTGTCAGCCTGTTAGAGAGGAGTGAGGAGAGTTACAGGTCATTGTCTGCGTCAGCCTGTTAGAGAGGAGAGTTACAGGTCATTGTCTGTGTCAGCCTGTTAGAGAGGATAGAGGAGAGTTACAGGTCATTGTCTGCGTCAGCCTGTTAGAGAGGAGAGTTACAGGTCATTGTCTGTGTCAGCCTGTTAGAGAGGAGGGTTACAGGTCATTGTCTGTGTCAGCCTGTTAGAGAGGAGAGTTACAGGTCATTGTCTGTGTCAGCCTGTTAGAGAGGAGAGAGGAGGGTTACAGGTCATTGTCTGTGTCAGCCTGTTAGAGAGGAGGGTTACAGGTAATTGTCTGTGTCAGCCTGTTAGAGAGGATAGAGGAGGGTTACAGGTCATTGTCTGCATCAGCCTGTTAGAGAGGAGAGTTACAGGTCATTGTCTGTGTAGCCTGTTAGAGAGGAGGGTTACAGGTCATTGTCTGTGTCAGCCTGTTAGAGAGGAGAGAGGAGGGTTACAGGTCATTGTCTGTGTCAGCCTGTTAGAGAGGAGGGTTACAGGTCATTGTCTGTGTCAGCCTGTTAGAGAGGATAGAGGAGGGTTACAGGTCATTGTCTGCGTCAGCCTGTTAGAGAGGAGAGTTACAGGTCATTGTCTGTGTAGCCTGTTAGAGAGGAGGGTTACAGGTCATTGTCTGTGTCAGCCTGTTAGAGAGGAGGGTTACAGGTCATTGTCTGTGTCAGCCTGTTAGAGAGGAGGGTTACAGGTCATTGTCTGTGTCAGCCTGTTAGAGAGGAGGGTTACAGGTCATTGTCTGTGTAGCCTGTTAGAGAGGAGGATTACAGGTCATTGTCTGTGTCAGCCTGTTAGAGAGGAGAGTTACAGGTCATTGTCTGTGTCAGCCTGTTAGAAAGGAGAGTTACAGGTCATATCCTGTGTCAGCCTGTTAGAGAGGAGAGAGGAGAGTTACAGGTCATTGTCTGTGTCAGCCTGTTAGAGAGGATAGAGGAGGGTTACAGGTCATTGTCTGTGTCAGCCTGTTAGAGAGGATAGAGGAGGGTTACAGGTCATTGTCTGCGTCAGCCTGTTAGAGAGGAGAGTTACAGGTCATTGTCTGTGTAGCCTGTTAGAGAGGAGGGATACAGGTCATTGTCTGTGTCAGCCTGTTAGATAGGAGAGTTACAGGTCATTGTCTGTGTCAGCCTGTTAGAGAGGAGAGAGGAGGGTTACAGGTCATTGTCTGTGTCAGCCTGTTAGAGAGGAGGGTTACAGGTAATTGTCTGTGTCAGCCTGTTAGAGAGGATAGAGGAGGGTTACAGGTCATTGTCTGCATCAGCCTGTTAGAGAGGAGAGTTACAGGTCATTGTCTGTGTAGCCTGTTAGAGAGGAGGGTTACAGGTCATTGTCTGTGTCAGCCTGTTAGAGAGGAGAGAGGAGGGTTACAGGTCATTGTCTGTGTCAGCCTGTTAGAGAGGAGGGTTACAGGTCATTGTCTGTGTCAGCCTGTTAGAGAGGATAGAGGAGGGTTACAGGTCATTGTCTGCGTCAGCCTGTTAGAGAGGAGAGTTACAGGTCATTGTCTGTGTAGCCTGTTAGAGAGGAGGGTTACAGGTCATTGTCTGTGTCAGCCTGTTAGAGAGGAGGGTTACAGGTCATTGTCTGTGTCAGCCTGTTAGAGAGGAGGGTTACAGGTCATTGTCTGTGTCAGCCTGTTAGAGAGGAGGGTTACAGGTCATTGTCTGTGTAGCCTGTTAGAGAGGAGGATTACAGGTCATTGTCTGTGTCAGCCTGTTAGAGAGGAGAGTTACAGGTCATTGTCTGTGTCAGCCTGTTAGAAAGGAGAGTTACAGGTCATATCCTGTGTCAGCCTGTTAGAGAGGAGAGAGGAGAGTTACAGGTCATTGTCTGTGTCAGCCTGTTAGAGAGGATAGAGGAGGGTTACAGGTCATTGTCTGTGTCAGCCTGTTAGAGAGGATAGAGGAGGGTTACAGGTCATTGTCTGCGTCAGCCTGTTAGAGAGGAGAGTTACAGGTCATTGTCTGTGTAGCCTGTTAGAGAGGAGGGATACAGGTCATTGTCTGTGTCAGCCTGTTAGATAGGAGGGTTACAGGTCATTGTCTGTGTCAGCCTGTTAGAGAGGATAGAGGAGGGTTACAGGTCATTGTCTGCGTCAGCCTGTTAGAGAGGAGAGTTACAGGTCATTGTCTGTGTAGCCTGTTAGAGAGGAGGGTTACAGGTCATTGTCTGTGTCAGCCTGTTAGAGAGGAGGGTTACAGGTCATTGTCTGTGTCAGCCTGTTAGAGAGGAGGGTTACAGGTCATTGTCTGTGTCAGCCTGTTAGAGAGGAGGGTTACAGGTCATTGTCTGTGTCAGCCTGTTAGAGAGGAGAGTTACAGGTCATTGTCTGTGTAGCCTGTTAGAGAGGAGGGTTACAGGTCATTGTCTGTGTCAGCCTGTTAGAGAGGAGGGTTACAGGTCATTGTCTGTGTCAGCCTGTTAGAGAGGAGAGTTACAGGTCATTGTCTGTGTAGCCTGTTAGAGAGGAGAGAGGAGGGTTACAGGTCATTGTCTGCGTCAGCCTGTTAGAGAGGAGAGTTACAGGTCATTGTCTGTGTCAGCCTGTTAGAAAGGAGAGTTACAGGTCATATCCTGTGTCAGCCTGTTAGAGAGGAGAGAGGAGAGTTACAGGTCATTGTCTGTGTCAGCCTGTTAGAGAGGATAGAGGAGGGTTACAGGTCATTGTCTGTGTCAGCCTGTTAGAGAGGATAGAGGAGGGTTACAGGTCATTGTCTGCGTCAGCCTGTTAGAGAGGAGAGTTACAGGTCATTGTCTGTGTAGCCTGTTAGAGAGGAGGGTTACAGGTCATTGTCTGTGTCAGCCTGTTAGAGAGGAGGGTTACAGGTCATTGTCTGTGTCAGCCTGTTAGAGAGGAGGGTTACAGGTCATTGTCTGTGTCAGCCTGTTAGAGAGGAGGGTTACAGGTCATTGTCTGTGTCAGCCTGTTAGAGAGGATAGTTACAGGTCATTGTCTGTGTCAGCCTGTTAGAGAGGAGGGTTACAGGTCATTGTCTGTGTCAGCCTGTTAGAGAGGAGGGTTACAGGTCATTGTCTGTGTCAGCCTGTTAGAGAGGAGAGAGGAGGGTTACAGGTCATTGTCTGTGTCAGCCTGTTAGAGAGGAGAGGGTTACAGGTCATTGTCTGTGTCAGATACCAGCTTGATTTTCCAGAACTTTTCTAAATGTTTTCCAGAATTCCCGGTTGGAAGATTCCTGGAATGAGGAATAAGGAGGGAGTGAATCCTCCAACTACAACTGGGATTTCTGGGAATTTGTATAATGTTTCTGGAATTTAGCAACCCTAACAGCAATGGGGTAGCTTTTGTAATTACACAAGTAGTGTAATAGTGACTGTTTCTTTTTCCTACCTGGTCAGGGTTGTGTAATAGAGGACAGTTGTCACACTGGTCACCCACTCGATCCATGTCAGTGTCCTTTTGGTCATTGTTGTACACGTACGGACAGTTGTCTTGCTCATTTGGGATTTCTGAAGGAAAGGGGAAATGGACAATGAAAATGAAATTGTAATATTGTGTGTGCAGGACTTATCTTGAGTCATAATCTTAGATATTTGCTTGCATATGGCATATATATATATATATATATTTTTTAAACCTTTATTTAACCAGGCAAGTCAGTTAAGAACAAATTATTATTTTCAATGACGGCCTAGGAACAGTGGGTTAACTGCCTGTTCAGGGGCAGAACAACAGATTTGTACCTTGTCAGCTCAGGGATTTGAACTTGCAACCTTCTGGTTACTTGTCCAATGCTCTAACCACTAGGGTACCCTGCCACCCCGAGCTAATGCTAATCAATCAGTTGATAGTTGAGGGTGAAAAGATGAATCGCAAATCTGCCAGCTAGTCATTCCTTTGCATGATTTACTATCCCGCAATAACCCATGAAATATCTTCTTAGTACCCATTACCATGTACTGTTAAAGGGACACTTGGGGATTTTGGCAATGAGGCACATTATCTACCTCCCAGAGTCAGATGAACTTGTGGATAGCATTTATATGTCTTTGTTTCCAGTTTGAAGGAAGTTAGAGGAAGTTTCACAAGCCAATGCTAACTAGTGTTAGCACAATGACTAGAATGTTAGCAGATACCCATAGACGTCCAGCCATTGAGTTAACACTAACTAGCAATTGAGCTAGCACGAGTTAGCAACTTCCTTCAAACCGCATGCAAAGACATAAAAATGGTGTCGGCGAGTTCATCTGACTCTGGGGAAGGAGATAAATGATCCCTTTAAATAAAACATTAGAGGCATATGAAAGTTAAGAGTTGAAGGAGCATTCCCCTGACTACAATATAACAGTGAAGCAGTGGTCAGAAATAACTGGTACCATCTCCATCAATGTCGACAGCACAGGCATCTCCTTCGCCGTTGTGGTCAGTGTCAATCTGGGCAGGGTTGTGTTCGTAGGGGCAGTTATCACAACGGTCACCCACATCATCTTTATCAAAGTCAAACTGTCTGGGGTTATACAGGAGAGGACAGTTGTCCTGAGGAGAGAGAGAGAGAATCAAAATGAGATTTATTAAAGCGTCCGTTGCATGAAGATTTGATTTCCTATTTAATTAATCTAAATACCCCGATGAAGGCATTTGCCGAAATGTGTTGGTTTTAACAATAAAACATTGACCCTTGAAGCAAACTTCTATTGTCCTACCAAGAGATACTGAATATCTTTTCACCCATTTAATACATTTGCCTTAAAGGTCCAACACAGTCATTTTTATCTCAATATTAAATCATTTCTGGGTAACAATCAAGTACTTCACTGTTATTGTTTTCAATTAAAATGGTTGAAAATAAACAAAAATAGCTTCTTAGCAAAGAGCAATTTCTCAAACAATAATTTTGCTAGGAGTCTCTGGGAGTGGTCTGAGTGAGAGGCCTAATTGGAGAAGCCTAATGGAAGGCATAAGTAGCTAGGTTTGAAACTATCTTTGTTATTGGTCTATTAGCTTCTATCGCCAGGCTGGTCAAAACTCCACCCATGCAAAACAAGTTGAAATTTCAGGAGGCATTATCATCATTTTCAGAATTTCACATTTTTATTCCAACCTCAGTGTGGAAATATATATATTAAAATAAAGGACAATAATGTTTTGGACTTCACAGGGCCATTAAAAAAGGTCTCCTACTCTCTCATCCACGATTGCATCATTGTCATCATCCTTGTCGCAAGCATCTCCCTGGCCGTCTTTGTCAAAGTCCTCTTGTCCAGAATTAGGCAGGTTGGGGCAGTTATCCTGTTAAAGATTGATAAAGAAATGGAAACAGTTTTAGAAATAGCCACAGGAAGAACTATCAATGAGTGACATACTGTAAGATTGGAAAAATATGGAAAATCTGCAGGTCTGGTATTGAGGATAAACTTTTCCTGGACCTGGATTAAGCCTAGTCCTTGACTAAAGTGCATGACAATTGAACATCTCAATTGAAACAAATGTTTATTCCAGGACTAGTCCAGGAAGGTCTAAGTTTAATCAAGGACTGTGGACTTTAGGCTTAATGTGGCCCAGGAAACATAATGTTAGGGTCTGTTACCTTCCTGCAGTGATAGGTGGCGTTGGCGTCACACACCAGGTTCTGATTGGGCCATCCGTCTAGGTCAGAGTCCTCTCCACAGATGAAGCCATCCCCGGCATAGCCTATCCTACAGTCACACTTATACATGGGGTCACTGAAGTGGCTAAGGTAGATACACTCAGCTGAACGGTGACAGTTGTGGGTCTTGTCTTTGCAGGGGTTCTCTGGCTCGCAAACCTAGAGAGATAGAGATGCGATAGAGAGAAAGAGAACAGTCTAAGAAGACCCCTCAGCCGGGGTATATTGGCCATATACCACACCCCCTCTGACCTTATTGCTTAAATAAACCATTTTGTTTGGTCTAATTTAGCATATTTTCATTTGCCAAGGAAGAACATGGTAAAAGTGCTGTAAATCAGCATATCAATCTCATGGTAAAGTGTGTTCTCAGATGTTATGTCATGTTATGTAACACTATGTGATGTTATGCCATGTTATGTGATGTTATGTCATGTCTTTTCATGTTATGCCATATGTGAGGGCTGTACTTCTGAACCTATATGCCCCCTGCTCTGCCCTGTGGATTCTGCTACAGTGTATTGTGTAGCGACAGCAAGAGAACACTGTTATGGCTACAGCTGTCCATCTATAGGAAGTGAGTGGATGCCAGTCCATGAGCTCATACCATAACGTTACAACAGTGTTGCGTGATAACCAATAAAAAAGCATTTATTCCTTTAATCAGCTCTGGGATACAGAGGCGCTTAATGCCAGCTATGAGACAATTCCCTTTCCCCTTCCCTCAAATCCATTCGTAGGATGTTAACCTCAGATGTTAGTCTCAGATGTTAGCCTCAGATGTTAGCCTCAGATGTTAGCCTCGGATGTTAGCCTCAGATGTTAGCCTCGGATGTTAGCCTCAGATGTTAGCCTCAGATGTTAGCCTCAGATGTTAGCCTCAGATGTTAGCCTCGGATGTTAGCCTCAGATGTTAGCCTCAGATGTTAGCCTCAGATGTTAGTCTCAGATGTTAGCCTCGGATGTTAACCTCAGATGTTAGCCTCGGATGTTAGCCTCAGATGTTAGCCTCAGATGTTAGTCTCAGATGTTAGCCTCAGATGTTAGCCTCAGATGTTAGCCTCGGATGTTAGTCTCAGATGTTAGCCTCAGATGTTAGTCTCGGATGTTAGTCTCGGATGTTAGCCTCAGATGTTAGCCTCAGATGTTAGTCTCAGATGTTAGCCTCGGATGTTAGCCTCAGATGTTAGCCTCAGATGTTAGTCTCAGATGTTAGCCTCGGATGTTAGCCTCGGATGTTAGCCTCAGATGTTAGCCTCAGATGTTAGCCTCAGATGTTAGTCTCAGATGTTAGCCTCGGATGTTAGCCTCAGATGTTAGCCTCGGATGTTAGTCTCAGATGTTAGCCTCAGATGTTAGCCTCAGATGTTAGCCTCAGATGTTAGTCTCAGATGTTAGCCTCGGATGTTAGCCTCAGATGTTAGCCTCAGATGTTAGTCTCAGATGTTAGTCTCAGATGTTAGCCTCGGATGTTAGCCTCAGATGTTAGCCTCAGATGTTAGTCTCAGATGTTAGCCTCGGATGTTAGCCTCAGATGTTAGCCTCGGATGTTAGTCTCAGATGTTAGCCTCGGATGTTAGCCTCGGATGTTAGCCTCAGATGTTAGCCTCGGATGTTAACCTCGGATGTTAGCCTCGGATGTTAGCCTCGGATGTTAGCCTCAGATGTTAGCCTCAGATGTTAGCCTCGGATGTTAGCCTCGGATGTTAACCTCGGATGTTAGCCTCAGATGTTAGCCTCGGATGTTAGCCTCAGATGTTAGCCTCGGATGTTAGCCTCAGATGTTAGCCTCAGATGTTAGCCTCGGATGTTAGCCTCGGATGTTAGCCTCAGATGTTAGCCTCGGATGTTAGCCTCGGATGTTAGCCTCGGATGTTAGCCTCAGATGTTAGCCTCGGATGTTAGCCTCAGATGTTAGCCTCAGATGTTAGCCTCAGATGTTAGCCTCAGATGTTAGCCTCGGATGTTAGCCTCGGATGTTAGCCTCAGATGTTAGCCTCGGATGTTAGCCTCGGATGTTAGCCTCGGATGTTAGCCTCGGATGTTAGCCTCGGATGTTAGCCTCGGATGTTAGCCTCGGATTTACTAGGTATGTTATGCAACATTAGGGCAGAGCAGATCTGGGTTCAAATATTATTTGAGATCATTCAAATACTTTTGAGTGTTTGTTTTTGCCTGTCTGGAGTGCCAGAAGGGCAGGGTTTGTAGTTTTGTGACGATTCTATTGGTTCCATTGTGCCAGGTAAGCTCAATCAAGCTCTGATAGTATTTTAAATCAATTTCAAATATTATTTGAACCTGGTCTATTGGAAAGCAGAGCTATGTAGCGAAATGATTCAACTTCACAACAGGATTCACAGTTCTAAAGGAGAAACAATGTATGTATACCACAACAGACATGGTGCCAGTGTTAATGACCTAACAAAGCATCATTAAAACATCAGATATTTGTGGTTAGAGTGGAAACAGAGTGCTAACATATACACCATCAGATACACATACACATTACTTTGTAAAGTTCCACACACTTTATAGCTCTCATAGCAACTACCCACTCTACTAATACTGTAAACCAAGCCTCATACTACCTCTACTAATACTGTAAACCGAGCCTCACACCATCTCTACTAATACTGTAAACCAAGCCTCACACCACCTCTACTAATACTGTAAACCAAGCCTCATACTACCTCTACTAATACTGTAAACCAAGCCTCACACCATCTCTACTAATACTGTAAACCAAGCCTCACACCACCTCTACTAATACTGTAAACCAAGCCTCATACTACCTCTACTAATACTGTAAACCAAGCCTCACACCATCTCTACTAATACTGTAAACCAAGCCTCACACCATCTCTACTAATACTGTAAACCAAGCCTCACACCACCTCTACTAATACTGTAAACCAAGCCTCATACTACCTCTACTAATACTGTAAACCAAGCCTCACACCACCTCTACTAATACTGTAAACCAAGCCTCACACCATCTCTACTAATACTGTAAACCAAGCCTCACACCACCTCTACTAATACTGTAAACCAAGCCTCATACTACCTCTACTAATAATGTAAACCAAGACTCATACTACCTCTACTAATACTGTAAACCGAGCCTCATACCAGCTCTACTAATACTGTAAACCAAGCCTCATACCACCTCTACTAATACTGTAAACCAAGCCTCACACCATCTCTACTAATACTGTAAACCAAGCCTCACACCAGCTCTACTAATACTGTAAACCAAGCCTCATACTACCTCTACTAATAATGTAAACCAAGACTCATACTACCTCTACTAATAATGTAAACCAAGACTCATACTACCTCTACTAATACTGTAAACCGAGCCTCATACCAGCTCTACTAATACTGTAAACCAAGCCTCATACCACCTCTACTAATACTGTAAACCAAGCCTCACACCATCTCTACTAATACTGTAAACCAAGCCTCACACCAGCTCTACTAATACTGTAAACCAAGCCTCATACTACCTCTACTAATAATGTAAACCAAGCCTCATACTACCTCTACTAATACTGTAAACCAAGCCTCACACCACCTCTACTAATACTGTAAACCAAGCCTCACACCATCTCTACTAATACTGTAAACCAAGCCTCACACCACCTCTACTAATACTGTAAACCAAGCCTCATACTACCTCTACTAATAATGTAAACCAAGACTCATACTACCTCTACTAATACTGTAAACCGAGCCTCATACCAGCTCTACTAATACTGTAAACCAAGCCTCATACCACCTCTACTAATACTGTAAACCAAGCCTCACACCATCTCTACTAATACTGTAAACCAAGCCTCACACCAGCTCTACTAATACTGTAAACCAAGCCTCATACTACCTCTACTAATAATGTAAACCAAGACTCATACTACCTCTACTAATACTGTAAACCAAGCCTCATACCACCTCTACTAATACTGTAAACCAAGCCTCATAACACCTCTACTAATACGCTGCCTAAAGAATACACTAGGTCTAAAACCGATATAGAGTGGCACAGACGTACCTGTTTGTTCTTGCTGGCAGCCTCCACCCCCACACCGAAGGGCTGTGTTCCCTTGTAGCGGGGTGGGCAGGCCAGACAGTGGAACCCTGGGTCTGTGTTGACGCAACGCAATGCTCCACCAGCTTTAAAGCAGACATCTGACACAATGTCACACTGAGAAGGGGAAAAAACATATCAAATCAATGAATTAATCAGTTCATCAGTCAGAAAGCAGAGCCCATGATCTATCAGAGCCCATGTCACACTGAGGAGGAAGAGGGTCAGATCAATCAATCAATCAATCATATTGATCTATCAGAGCCCATGTCACACTGAGGAGGAAGAGGGTCAGATCAATCAATCAATCAATCATATTGATCTATCAGAGCCCATGTCACACTGAGGAGGAAGAGGGTCAGATCAATCAATCAATCAATCATATTGATCTATCAGAGCCCATGTCACACTGAGGAGGAAGAGGATCAGAAGTAGGGTCAGATTATAAAAGGGTAACAGGTCAAGACTATGAATGAGTTCAGGATGAACTAATGGTTAGAGTTAGGCATAGCCTGGTGACCTACATTATTTAGGGCTATGATTAGAGCTAAGGTTAAGGTTAGCGTTAACCATTAGTTAAAGTATCTAACTTGTGTAACCTCCTTTAACCCTAAATTACCTCGTTGACATCTTCACAGTGGGTGCCGTTGCCACGGAAACCAAGGGGGCAGGGTCCACACTCCCAGGATCCGTCAGAGCCGCTGTTACAGTGCACTCCCCCAAAGCATGGGTTAGACAGACAGCC
This sequence comes from Oncorhynchus gorbuscha, assembly GCF_021184085.1. Taxonomy (NCBI): domain Eukaryota; kingdom Metazoa; phylum Chordata; class Actinopteri; order Salmoniformes; family Salmonidae; genus Oncorhynchus; species Oncorhynchus gorbuscha. The sequence goes on along the minus strand of NC_060178.1, from coordinate 106,355,651 downwards.
GTCTGACAGGGAACAATAAAACATGGTTAGACAGACAGCCGTAAAACATGGTTAGACAGACAGCCGTCTGACAGGGATTAGCATGGGTTAGACAGACAGCCATCTGACAGGGAACAATAAAACATGGTTAGACAGACAGCCGTCTGACAGGGAACAATAAAACATGGTTAGACAGACAGCCGTCTGACAGGGAACAATAAAACATGGGTTAGACAGACAGCCGTCTGACAGGGAACAATAAAACATGGGTTAGACAGACAGCCGTCTGACAGGGAACAATAAAACATGGTTAGACAGACAGCCGTCTGACAGGGAACAATAAAACATGGGTTAGACAGACAGCCGTCTGACAGGGAACAATAAACCATGGTTAGACAGACAGCCGTCTGACAGGGAACAATAAATGTAAATGTAAATGTAGACAGACAGCCGTCTGACAGGGAACAATAAAACATGGTTAGACAGACAGTCGTCTGACAGAGATTAGCATGGGTTAGACATCCGAATGACAGGGATTAGCACGGGTTAGACAGCCATTTGACAGGGATTAGCATGGGTTAGACAGCCATCTGACAGGGATTAGCATGGGTTAGACAGCCCTCTGACAGGGATTAGCACGGGTTAGACAGCCGTCTGACAGGGATTAGCATGGGTTAGACAGCCATCTGACAGGGATTAGCACGGGTTAGACAGCCGTCTGACAGGGATTAGCATGGGTTAGACAGCCGTTTGACAGGGATTAGCATGGGTTAGACAGTCGTCTGACAGGAATTAGCATGGGTTAGACAGCCATCTGACAAGGATTAGCATGGGTTAGACAGCCGTCTGACAGGAATTAGCATGGGTTAGACAGCCATCTGACAAGGATTAGCATGGGTTAGACAGCCGTCTGACAGGAATTAGCATGGGTTAGACAGCCGTCTGACAGGGATTAGCATGGGTTAGACAGCCGTCTGACAGGGATTAGCATGGGTTAGACAGCCGTCTGACAGGGATTAGCATGGGTTAGACAGCCATCTGACAGGGATTAGCATGGGTTAGACAGCCGTCTGACAGGGATTAGCATGGGTTAGACAGTCGTCTGACAGGGATTAGCATGGGTTAGACAGATAGCCGTCTGACAGGGATTAGCATGGGTTAGACAGACAGCCGTCTGACAGGGATTAGCATGGGTTAGACAGCCGTCTGACAGGGATTAGCATGGTTGGCAGACAGCCATCTGACGGGGATTAGCATTGGGTAGACAGACAGCCATCTGACGGGGATTAGCATGGGTTAGACAGAGCCATTTGACAGGGAATGGCATTGTTAGCAGACGGCCATCTGACAGGTGTTAGCATGGTTGGCAGACAGCCATCTGACAGGGATTAGCATTGTTAGCAGGCAGCCGTTTGACAGGGATTAACATGGTTAGCACACAGCTGTCTGACAGGGGTTAGCATGGTTAGCAGATACATAAAAGAGCTATAACTAAAACAGCCATGTGAAAGAAACATGGGGACCGGTTATGATAGTGAAGAGAACCAATGCATGTCTAATGCAGCTACGTTTGGACATTTGTGTGTTGATATTTCGATATTGACATTTAGCTTCTCCAGGTTGCTCCCTTCAGGTTACTCCCTTCATGTCTCTCCAAGTTAGCAGGTTTCAGTGCTTTCAGAGCAATGTTAGCATTAGCTAATGTCTTCCTTCTCATAATAGGCCAAACACATCCTCCCAGACTTTGTTATCAGCCCAAATATGTAAATAAATGAGTCTGGAAGCCATTCTAAGAACACCTATCACAGGAATGTTGAAATGAGGTATAATAACTAAACAGGAATGTTAGAATGAACTGAAATAACTCAAAGTTACAGAGGGAAAGGGATGAGGGTGGAGGTGCGACACATACAGACACACACAAACACACACAGTCCACACACACACACACACGTACACACACACGTACACACTCACTTACCGATAGGGCAGTCCTTTTTGTTGCAGGCGTTACTGTCATTGGTCTCCCCGGGGCACTTCTTGCCTTTGTACTGGGGTTCGGGGCTGTTACAGACACGGGTCCGACCCTTAACTCCACCCCCACAGGTTGCCGAGCAGATCGCCCATGGCGACCACGGTCCCCAACCACCGTCAACTGCAGATGGACAACAAATAAACAGTTAGTGGGCCATCACTACTGTTTGTTAGGATCTCTTTTAGATCACGTTGGGGGCTTCAAGAGTCCATGGGGAGGTTTTACTACTTTACATTACTGCCTTATCAAGTCTCTTTGACCGTAAGAAAGTGAATTACAGTAGTAGTTGAAGGCCTACAGTCACAGACAAACCACTCTACACATCTCCTAGGGGTCATTAGATTCTCAGCCCTGTTGTGATCTGGAAGCTAGAACCGCAGTTGGGCACATGCCGAGTTGATTTGAGCTTGACGTTTTATAAAAGACAGACAGAATGTTTAGCATGTGAATGGTGCCCCATCCTATATGAGTGGAACGAGCTATAAAACGTTTCATTCTGCCTGTTTTTAAATACATGTTAGTGGTTATTAATCAGATCAAACTCCCGGGTTCAAAGTAATTCTTTCTAAAGCAAGAGGCAAGCTCAATCAGTGCACAGCTAAAATGTTGAACCCAGGTCTGGTATGGACAATGTGCCTGTCTGTCTGTGTTGTTCCACTTGGGCCACCATACTCACTGGGACAGGGCTTGGCCTCACAGCGCTGTGTCTCTCTCCCCTGGCCCTCACAGTCTTTGCCCCCCAGTTGTGGTGTGGGGGCATTGCAGTGACGTATCCTGGTGATCTGACCCTCGCCACACGTCACCGAACATGATGACCATGGAGACCACAGGCTCCACCTACCATCCTGACGAACTGAATACACACAGGTCAGTCAAGGCAGTGTATAGGAAAATACATACATGTAATATGGTGGTCCTTTTTAGTGCAGTAGAACATGTCGCTTGTAACGCCAGAATAGTGGGTTTGATCCCGGGGATCACCCATACATAAAAATGTACAGTATGCACGTAGGACTGCACGTGGCTTTGGATAAAAACTTCTGCTAAATGGCATATCTGATTTTTTCAGATTTAAAAGGTCTTTATTATCAATTTCTGGGTAATTTGGTTGCAGTATAATAAACCACTAATATGTAGATCACTATGGGTGACATTGTTTGGTGGGTACTAGTGAGTCCTTTAGGGCTAACAGGATGGACACACTCTCTACAGCCATAGACATGACCTATTTCCCACAGCAGACAGAGATAGACAGAGAGAGAGACAAACAGAGAGAGAGAGAGACAGAGACAGAGAGTGAGAGAAGTATTTTGAGTCAGAGTAGGATGAGGTCCCTGTCCAGCCATCTCCAGTCTAGCAGAGCAGTATGTCTATTCAGTCACTTTGTCCCCTGTTCCATCATTACACAGCTGCTTCTAACGACATCATCCTCTCACTTGATCCTTTCACAAATATATACAGACAGAAACACACACACACACACACACACACACACACACACACACACACACACACACACACACACACACACACACACACACACACACACACACACACACACACACACACACACACACACACACACACACACACACACACACACACACACACACACACACACAGAGAGAAACACATCACAAGGCTGTGTTGGCTAAAACTACTTTCTCAGTGGTAATGGTATGAGATGGGAGAGAGGTACCATCATGTTCACCCAAAGGTCCTTAGTTGGTCTAATTAAATCATATTAAATCAAACTTTATATAAAGTGTATTTAAAATCGCAACACCCTTTAGAGTAAAACAGTCTAACCAATAGAGTTCAAGGTAGGTTGACACAAAGGAGACTGTAGCCGAGATGTTGACTCACCTCGGCTGTCACATTTTCCCAGGCTGCATTTCCTGGTCTGGATGGATGGTCCAGAGCAGGGGTTACTGGTGGCATCACATGAGCGTCCTCTCTGTTGAGTACCTGTCCCACAGGTGACAGTACACTCTGTCCACTCTGACCAGGGGGACCAGCCGTCCTCACTGTCCTTGGCTGGAGGAAACTCAAGGGGTTATTAATGACAAATCATCATGTTCTGCCTCTGAAAAGTGAAAACCCTGCAATCTAGATGAATGTATATATTTTTTTACAACATAAGCTCTCATAAAAAATTACATTATTTCAACTAAATGTACCAAAACTTAAACAAAATAAACGCGCAGAGCTCCCTTTCTACGATGAAGTCAACTCATTGCATTATTGCATGTTCCCCCCCCCCCCCACACCATCTCGTCTACAGTTGCTCTGTGTCATTGTTGGAACTAGGAACACTTCAAAAGATGCAGAGAAACAAAGCTCTGGAGAGTAGTCTGTTCTGATGCTTATATTATATTATTATTATTATTATTATATTATGCTTAGGTTTTATATGACGTCATGGTTCACAGAGACCACTTCAGAGTATGGCAGCCTGTAGTGCTGCTGTTTTCATGTAGAACAGAGACCACTTCAGAGTATGGCAGGCTGTAGTGCTGCTGTTTTCATGTAGAACAGAGACCACTTCAGAGTATGGCAGCCTGTAGTGCTGCTGTTTTCATGTAGAACAGAGACCACTTCAGAGTATGGCAGCCTGTAGTGCTGCTGTTTTCATGTAGAACAGAGACCACTTCAGACTATGGCAGCCTGTAGTGCTGCTGTTTTCATGTAGAACAGAGACCACTTCAGACTATGGCAGCCTGTAGTGCTGCTGTTTTCATGTAGAACAGAGACCACTTCAGACTATGGCAGCCTGTAGTGCTGCTGTTTTCATGTAGAACAATAAAACGTGGTCGTCCCTTTACAGACCAACCAGCTGTACAACAATAACACGACTCTATTAGTCAAACTTAATATGCATGGAAATGTTGTTTCTCTGGTACTCAGATTTGGCATCGGAGGCCTTGGCTCTAGAAAGGACTTCAGCCAGATGTGAAATGAAGCGAAGTGTGTTTGCGAGAGAATACATGTTATAGTAATTTTTAATCTTCAGACAGATGTGAAATTAAGCGAGGTAAGCAATTGTTTATTGGTCAATGTGATGCCATTGTTTTTACAGGGCTCAGGAGTCTCGTTTACACTTCATTCCGTCTCCTAATTGCGATTACTCTCCTGTAAAGCTTATGGAAACAGTTATTAATGCCACATTCTGCTATTTTTCCTTCTGTTCAATGGTCATGGGTCAGGATTAGGCTGTTGCAAGGGTTTAATGATGTATAGAATGAGTGGCTACTTACGCAGACACACAGGGCAACACTCTCCGTCGATGAAGGAGGGGCCAACACAGTCCACAGGAGGACAGGTGATTTGGTGACACACAATCTTTGAGTCCTGTCATGTGCCAAAAAACATTTTTTCGGGGACATTAGTTGCTATAGGTGACCTATGTATAAATTAGTGTCTTGTAAGACCTCAGGATCTGGGCACTTGTCAAAGGTTTATGACTGATTCATTTGGGATCAATTAATCAACCAACCAACCAATTAACCAAACAAATCTATCAATCAATCAAAACAACATCCACCCTATGACATTCTGTGTCTGTCATGTCTCTCCATTTAAGGAGGTTTGTATGTCTCCTACCTGGCAGGTACACGTGGTGCAGCTGTCCACCACCCAGTCCTCCTTATCTTCAAACATCCGTCCATCCTGCCAGCACATGTGTTTCTCCTTGGAGTTCTTTATCTTTCCCAGAGTGTCCTTCATCACTGTGTTCTCCTCGGTCTGGAGAGAGGAGACAGACACACATACATAGTCAGACACAGACAGACAGACAGACACACACAGACATAGACAAACACAGGGACAGACCCACAGACATACAGACATAGACAGACACACAGACATACACACAGACCGACAGACAGACACACAGACATAGACAGACACACAGACCGATACACAGACACAGACAGACCCACAGACCCACAGACAGACAGACAGACAGACAGACAGACAGACAGACAGACAGACAGACAGACAGACAGACAGACAGACAGACAGACAGACAGACAGACACACAGACACACAGACACACAGACAGACAAACAGATATAGTCAGACACACACACACACAGACAGACAGACACACAGACACACAGGCAGAGACAGACACACAGACAGACACACAGATATAGACAGACACACAGACAGACACACAGACATAGACAGACACACAGACAGACACACAGACATGGACAGACACACAGACATGGACAGACACACATACAGACACACATACAGACACACACACACACACACACACACAGACATAGACAGACCAACAGACATAGACAGACACACAGACAGATACACACAGACACATCACTGGTTTTTACTCAGCCTGAGGAGAAGGATACAGACACAGACAGACACGCATAGTCTAGACTCTACAGCAGGGTTGGGTTGGTTTGAGTAAAAATGTTGACAATCAGAATATACAACACATTTTCAGTAAAACCCTTTGGACCTCATTGAAGACCAAATGCACCCCTGCTCTATAGTAAAAGCCTGTCTGAGGATACGACAGCCAGAAAGACATAGCCTAGAGTCAAAAAGCTTTCATAAAGCAATTAAAATGACAATAAAAGCACATAGGACACATAACTCCATCCATTTGAAAGGAAGATGTATGGAGCTAGCCTGTTTTCTTTGTCTGAGGAGACCTCAACAGACAGACAATAGAATAACTTCATACCTCCCTCCATCTGGGAGGGAGCTGTAGGGAGCTACAGTACATTTTGCTCCTGACAATCTTACTGCTTCAAGGAGGGCAACACGTGAGGTCACTTTATTAAGTTGTGTGTGTGTGTGATTATGTGTATGTGTGTGAGATTGTGTGCGAGATTGTGTGTGTGATACCACAGAGGGTAGTGTAGCCCCACTTCAGTGTTACGAGACACCACTTGGTCTGGAAGAGCCTTGGGGACCATAGCTGTTCACAGTGAGCAGTCACAAACACACACACACACACACACACACACACACACACACACACACACACACACACACACACACACACACACACACACACACACACACACACACACACACACACACACACACACACACACACACACACACACACACACACACACACACACACACACACACACACACACACACACACACACACAGAGAGGAAGGAGAATTAAACACAGCCAGATATCAGGCTTGAGAGGAGCCGCTTGCTGAAGCCAATCACATCCAAGGGAAGTTGGGAACACTTCCTATATCCACATGTTACGTGCCATAAAACCAACCTCATTGATTCACACTCTGACTCTGACCACACAGTTAGCTCCACTGCTTTAGTAGTTCTACCACGCCTTGCTTCATGACTTCAACAGGGTCTTCGGTTTGCTTTACCAGCTGCTCTCTAGAAAGTCTCTCATGTTACAGTTTTTGTCCGTCGTTTTGGTGCATTTCTTAGATCAAAAGTGCAATTCTCGATACTACTTGTACAACTTCCAAATCATCTAGTCACTAGTGCACATCATTAAAGCAATTTCTTATTCCTTTTGAACAAATTGCAATTGATAATGTACAAGTGTCAGCTTTTTTCCACATTATCAATTGCTCATGTCATGTTGATCAAAATATAGTAACTGGTTCTCTGTTGAATAGTCTTACCCCTCAAAACATCTAGGCATTAGTTCCTTGCATAAGCCATTACATGCAAAATTGTTGAACTATTTGTCATAAACTGTCAAGCATAGTTTTACACATTTATATTAGACCTTTTGTACAAAAACGTGAATTGATGAATCGTGCAGGTGAAATTGACCCTCACTCATGAAGGAATGTAAAGTGTTAGTTCAACCAACAATCAACCAGTTGTCTAAATTGCTCAAAGTTGCATCTCATGAAGAATCAATTGGCAAGCATATATAGACAGACCACAACACAGAGTTGCAATTTTCCAATAATGGATGGACCAGGAAACGAACAGGGTCAACAGCCAAGAGGAGGAAGAAGAGGAGCAAGGATGCATGGTGGAAGGCAAAACAGAGGAAGAGGCAGAAGAGGACATAGGGGCCACTATTGTAGACCATGTTGTCAATCATGGCCTTACAATGGCTGAGACGGGTCGAAGGGTGTAGCCGAATATTGGGAGATCAACCGTGTCCTCAATAGTTCAAACGTTCCGAAGAGAGAACAGGTATGTCCACCAATGTACAGTGCACTGTTACCGTATATAAGCAGTATACCGTATACTTCCTACAATGCTTCATATTACAGTAGTCCACTTGTATTTCACAGCATACAGAAATATACTCTATACAGATACATAGTGCACCTTACATGCACCCATCTGTATGTTTTACAGTAAAATGTGTGTTTGCATAGTTTTTGTCTATGTGAAAGTATGCGATGCATCACTGCATTTCCCCACATAGGACTGACTGCTAGATTACCTCAAACCGGTGGCAGAGGATGCCTTTTCACACCTCAGCAGGAGGAGGCTATTTGCACCATGGTCCGAGCAAACAATGCCATGAGACTCAGGGACATACAAAGGACCATTATAGAAGACAACGATGTCTTTGAAAACATCCATACGGTTAGCATCTCATATATGCCATAGTGCAACCTTGTGCATTTTCAATACAGTAACTGTCATCCAAACTGTAGCCTAAGTTTACATCAGGTAATACTGTCAAAGTACACAGTTACATTGACAACATGCCTAAACATTTTGACGACCTTGTTCGTGAACAATGACTCAATGACTTATCATTCTGATGACACTGACATGATCATTGGCATGAATATTTACTTTTGAGAGATGTACTAAGGATTTTTAGTGACTGACTAGCTTTAGAATCATATCCATTGTATATTGCAGTTTGTACAAATTGTTCTGAGAAATGCACTTGTTATTTTGCACATGTTAGGGATGATGTGAAAAATGCACCAAAGCGACTGAGAAAAACTGTAATCCCCAAAGAAGACTTCAAACTATTTATACCGACTCCCAAATGTTCCCTAATCTTCTTGGTTACACCTAACAACAGTCTATCATTTATCATTCCATAAACATTATTTTAAAGAATCAAGGTAACTGGTAACATTAGTTCATGGAGTGTACTAATTTTTTCACAAACATAGTTCCATAGAAAGCTGGTTGTAGACAAGACAAACTGATAATAGACAAGACAAACTGATAGTAGACAAGACAAACTGATAGTAGACAAGACAAACTGATAATAGACAAGACAAACTGATAATAGACAAGACAAACTGATAGTAGACAAGACAAACTGATAGTAGACAAGACAAACTGATAGTAGAGAAGACAGACTGATAGTAGACAAGACAGACTGATAGTAGACAAGACAGACTGATAGTAGACAAGACAGACTGATAGTAGACAAGACAGACTGATAGTAGAGAAGACAGACTGATAGTAGACAAGACAGACTGATAGTAGACAAGACAGACTGATAGTAGACAAGACAGACTGATAGTAGACAAGACAGACTGATAGTAGACAAGACAGACTGATAGTAGACAAGACAGACTGATAGTAGACAAGACAGACTGATAGTAGACAAGACAAACTGATAGTAGACAAGACAGACTGATAGTAGACAAGACAGACTGATAGTAGACAAGACAGACTGATAGTTGACAAGACAAACTGATAGTAGACAAGACAAACTGATAGTAGACAAGACAAACTGATAGTAGACAAGACAGACTGATAGTAGACAAGACAGACTGATAGTAGACAAGACAGACTGATAGTTGACAATACAGAAAGTATGGAGCACCCCCCCCCCCAATGATCAGAGGACATCTGTTACATACCACTTTCTGTAGGCCGTCAATGAGGTTCCCCACTACAACCCGCAGTCCTTTGAGCTCCTGAAAGATGATGCTGAGTTCCTCACAGGATCGTTCACACATATCTGATCCTAGATTCTCTGTTTTCTGGCCAATGAAGTTAGTGGTGATGTCGGTGGAGGAACTCACATCCACCATGTCTGTGCTCTCACTCACCACCGTGTTGGCCTCGTCTGACAGGAGGACGGAGGGGAGGGGGATGGACAGAGAGAGAGGGAGAATGGATGATCATTACATGTGATGAACCCTGCTGATGCAAGAGCACAATGAAGAGGAAAGCACAAAGAACTTCATCAAATAATTCAATTATTTTCAGTCTTTGCTATCTGTTAAGATCGTCTTAATGAGTCCTTAAAGCAGATGTCATTGAGTAGAAACAGCATGGAGATTGAGGGATTGCATATGTTTCACTTTAGGAAATGAAGTCTTCCATCTATGTGAACTATATCATCATAGAGCACACAGAATCTGAGGAGTAGAAGAGAACTCCTAACAGAGCTGTCTGCTCACAACGTGATGCCTCTTAAATCATCAGGACCCAGGAGATTATGGAGGGCACTCAGTAGAGTCCTCAATGTGAAGCACATTGTTCAGTTTCATCATCCACTTCCTTTTTATTTTTAACATGGGGCCTCGACCTGTCTAACAAAGGAGTATGTCCCAACTGGCACAGAATCCCCTTTGGAGATTCGGTACCAGGGCCCGTAGGGTGCACAAATTAGGGAATAGGATGCCTTATTGGACGCGCGTCCAGAGTTCTCCATCTTCTGTTTATGTGATCTCTGTTCACGGACGGAGTGCTGATCTACAGCAGGAAGACTGTTCATGTCCAACACACTGACACTGATCCTGGTCATCATGTCCAACACACTGACACTGATCCTGGTCATCATGTCCAACACACTGACACTGAGCCTGGTCATTATGTCCAACACACTGACACTGAGCCTGGTCATCATGTCCAACACACTGACACTGAGCCTGGTCATCATGTCCAACACACTGACACTGAGCCTGGTCATCATGTCCAACACACTGACACAGAGCCTGGTCATGTCCAGCTCACTGACACTGAGCCTGGTCATCATGTCCAAAACACTGACATTGATCCTGGTCATCATGTCCAACACACTGACAATGATCCTGGTCATCATGTCCAACACACTGACACTGATCCTGGTCATCATGTCCAACACACTGACACTGATCCTGGTCATAATGTCCAAAACACTGACATTGATCCTGGTCATCATGTCCAACACACTGACAATGATCCTGGTCATGTCCAACACACTGACACTGATCCTGGTCATCATGTCCAACACACTGACAATGATCCTGGTCATCATGTCCAACACACTGACAATGATCCTGGTCATCATGTCCAACACACTGACACTGAGCCTGGTCATCATGTCCAACACACTGACACTGATCCTGGTCATCATGTCCAACACACTGACAATGATCCTGGTCATCATGTCCAACACACTGACAATGATCCTGGTCATCATGTCCAACACACTGACACTGAGCCTGGTCATCATGTCCAACACACTGACACAGAGCCTGGTCATGTCCAGCACACTGACTCAGATCATGTCCAACATACTGACACTGAGCCTGGCCATCATGTCCAACACACTGATACTTAACCTGGTCATATCCAACACACTACCAAATGATTCTGGTCATGTCCAGCACACTGACACTTCTGGTCATCATGTCCAACACACTGACACAGAGCCTGGTCATCATGTCCAACACACTGACACAGAGCCTGGTCATGTCCAACACACTGACACTGATCCTGGTCATCATGTCCAACTTACTGACACTGATCCTGGTCATCATGTCCAACACACTGACAATGATCCTGGTCATGTCCAACACACTGACACTGATCCAGGTCATCATGTCCAACACACTGACAATGATCCTGGTCATCAAGTCCAACACACTGATACTTAACCTGGTCATGTCCAACATACTGATACTGAGCCGGATCATCATGTCCAACACACTGACAATGATCCTGGTCATTATGTCCAACACACTGACACTGACCCTGGTCATTATGTCCAACACACTGACACTGAGCCTGGTCTTCATGTCCAACACACTGACAATGATCCAGGTCATCATGTCCAACACACTGACAATGATCCTGGTCATGTCCAACATACTGACACTGACTGATCCTGGTCATCATGTCCAACTCACTGACACTGATCCTGGTCAACATGTCCAATACAATGATACTTAACCTGGTCATGTCTAACATACTGCAACTGAGCCTGGTCACCATGTCCAACACAATGATACTTAACCTGGTCATGTCTAACATACTGAAACTGAGCCTGGTCACCATGTCCAACATACTGACACTGACCCTGGTCATCATGTCCAACACATTGACACAGCCTGGTCACCATGTCCAGCACACTGGCACTGAGCCTGGTCATCATGTCCAACACACTGACAATAAGCCTGGTCATCATGTCCATCACACTGGCACTGAGCCTGGTCATCATGTCCAACACACTGACAATAAGCCTGGTCATCATCTCCAACACACTGACACAGAGCCTGGTCATCATGTCCAACACACTGACACAGAGCCTGGTCATCATGTCCAGCACACTGACACTGAGCCTGGTCATCATGTCCAACACACTGACAATGAGCCTGGTCATGTCCAACACACTGACACAGAGCCTGGTCATCATGTCCAACACACTGACACAGAGCCTGGTCATCATGTCCAGCACACTGACACTGAGCCTGGTCATCATGTCCAACACACTGACAATGAGCCTGGTCATGTCCAACACACTGACACAGATCCTGGTCATCATGTCCAACACACTGACACTGAGCCTGGTCATCATGTCCAGCACACTGACACAGAGCCTGGTCATCATGTCCAACATACTGATACTGAGCCTGGTCATCATGTCCAACATACTGATACTGAGCCTGGTCATCATGTCCAACATACTGACACTGATCCTGGTCATCATGTCCAACGCACTGACACTGAGGATGGTTATCATGTACAACACACTGAAACTGAGCCTGGTTATCATGTCGAACACACGGACACTGATCCTGGTCATGTCCAACACACTGAAACTGAGCCTGGTCATGTCCAGCACACTGACACTGATCCTGGTCATGTCCAGCTCACTGACACTGAGACTGGTCATCATGTCCAACACATAGACACTGAGGATGTCTGTCATTTCCAACACACTGACACTGAGGATGTCCGTCATGTCCAACACACTGACATTGAGCCTGGTCATGTCCAATATACTGACACTGAGCCTGGCCTTCATGTCCAACACACTGATACTGATCCTGGTCATCATGTTCAACACACTGATACTGATCCTGGTCATCATGTTCAACACACTGACACCGATCCTGGTTTTCATGTCCAACACACTGACACTGAGCCTGGTCATGTCCAATATACTGACACTGAGCCTGGTCATGTCCAACACACTGATCCTGAGCCTGGTCATCATGTCCAACACACTGATCCTGGTTATCATGCCCAACATACTGATACTGATACTGGTCATCATGTCCAACACACTGATACTGATCCTGGTCATCATGTCCAACTCACTGACAATGATCCTGGTCATCATGTCCAACACACTAACACTGAACCTGGTCATTATGTCCAACACACTGACACTGAGGATGTCCGTCATTTCCAATACACTGACACGGAGCCTGGTCATGTCCAACACACTGACACAGAGCCTGGTCATCATGTCCAACACACAGACACTGAGCCTGGTCATCATGTCCAACACACAGACACTGAGCCTGGTCATCATGTCCAACACACAGACACTGAGTCTGGTCATCATGCACAACATACTTCTACTGATACTGATCATCATGTCCAACACACTGACACCGATCCTGGTTTTCATGTCCAACACACTGACAATGAGCCTGGTCATCATGTCCCGCACACTGACACTGATCCTGGTCATGTCCAACACACTGATACTGATCCTGGTCATGTCCAACATACTGACACTGATCCTGGTCATGTCCAATATACTGACACTGAGCCTGGTCATGTCCAACACACTGATCCTGAGCCTGGTCATCATGTCCAACACACTGATCCTGGTTATCATGCCCAACATACTGATACTGATACTGGTCATCATGTCCAACACACTGATACTGATCCTGGTCATCATGTCCAACTCACTGACAATGATCCTGGTCATCATGTCCAACACACTAACACTGAACCTGGTCATTATGTCCAACACACTGACACTGAGGATGTCCGTCATTTCCAATACACTGACACGGAGCCTGGTCATGTCCAACACACTGACACAGAGCCTGGTCATCATGTCCAACACACAGACACTGAGCCTGGTCATCATGTCCAACACACAGACACTGAGCCTGGTCAACATGTCCAACACACAGACACTGAGTCTGGTCATCATGCACAACATACTTATACTGATACTGATCATCATGTCCAACACACTGACACCGATCCTGGTTTTCATGTCCAACACACTGACAATGAGCCTGGTCATCATGTCCCGCACACTGACACTGATCCTGGTCATGTCCAACACACTGATACTGATCCTGGTCATGTCCAACATACTGACACTGATCCTGGTCATGTCCAACATACTGACACTGAGCCTGGTCATCAAGTCCAACACACTGACACTGAGCCTGGTCATCATGTCCAACACACTGACACTGAGCCTGGTCATCATGTCCAACACACTGACACTGAGCCTGGTCATCATGTCCAACACACTGACACTGAGTCTGGCCATGTCCAACATACTGACACTGAGCCTGGTCATCATGTCCAACATACTGACACTGAGCCTGGTCATGTCCAACATACTGACACTGATCCTGGTCATGTCCAACATACTGACACTGAGCCTGGTCATCATGTCCAACATACTGACACTGAGCCTGGTCATCATGTCCAACATACTGACACTGATCCTGGTCATGTCCAACATACTGACACTGATCCTGGTCATGTCCAACATACTGACACTGAGCCTGGTCATGTCCAACATACTGACACTGAGCCTGGTCATCATGTCCAACACACTGACACTGAGCCTGGTCATCATGTCCAACACACTGACACTGAGCCTGGTCATCATGTCCAACACACTGACACTGAGCCTGGTCATCATGTCCAACACACTGACACTGAGCCTGGTCATCATGTCCAACACACTGACACTGAGTCTGGCCATGTCCAACATACTGACACTGAGCCTGGTCATCATGTCCAACATACTGACACTGAGCCTGGTCATGTCCAACATACTGACACTGATCCTGGTCATGTCCAACATACTGACACTGAGCCTGGTCATCATGTCCAACATACTGACACTGAGCCTGGTCATCATGTCCAACATACTGACACTGATCCTGGTCATGTCCAACATACTGACACTGATCCTGGTCATGTCCAACATACTGACACTGAGCCTGGTCATGTCCAACATACTGACACTGAGCCTGGTCATCATGTCCAGCACACTGACACAGAGCCTGGTCATCATGTCCAACATACTGATACTGAGCCTGGTCATCATGTCCAACATACTGACACTGAGCCTGGTCATCATGTCCAACACACTGACACTGAGCCTGGTCATCATGTCCAACACACTGACACTGAGCCTGGTCATCATGTCCAACACACTGACACTGAGCATGGTCATCATGTCCAACACACTGACACTGAGCCTGGTCATCATGTCCAACACACTGACACTGAGCCTGGTCATCATGTCCAACACACTGACACTGAGCCTGGTCATCATG